>NW_026854661.1:0-5640 GCF_026571515.1 Ruditapes philippinarum | reverse complement strand
TTTTATTAAATAATTAATTTGGCATAAACAATAATTAACACACAGATCCGAATGAAATTTCTGTAAATGTCCGTTAGCATTTACGTATAACGCTTAGTTTATAAAAAGAGTGGTGAGTCTTTTTAAATTTTAAGCAGATTTGTAATTATATCCAAAACATTTTCCAATATCAAATGTTGGTCAAACACCATTTTGACAGACAATGTTTTGAAACATAAAGCAATTTAGCTCAATTTGGCTATGAAAATATGAACATAATGTCACTTTAAGTTTCATCAAGTTTGCTAAAATTTATTTATTAATTGTTATCGATTTCATATATTAAATGAAATTTAAAAAAAAAAGCATCACAACCTGTATATAAACATGCACAAATGATATAATTTAGGTAACTTCCCCAACCTCCTAAATGAACAAAAAATAAATGGAAATTAAAATGATAAAAAATAAAAAGAAACATATAGAATAAATAGAAAATAATATTAAAAAAAATAGATAACACATGATTTTAATACTTAATACTTTTATATAGAAAATTAAAAATAAAAAAAATATAAATCCTTGAAAGTGAGCAAAAAGAAAAAAATCATAAAATTAACTAACTCATGTTTAACGCACAACATTACGAGGTAATATCTTTTTAACCAGTTTTTTTTAAACTAAAAATTGGTCAAAATTTCATGTAACTACATTTATTTATTAAATTAATAAAATATAAATCACATACGACCACCTTAAAAATTGTGTCGGGGAAACAGATGGGGCCCCCTATTTTAACGAAAAAAAAAAAGAAAAACAGTTTGGATTAACATGATAAATTGTAAATAAAAGAAAAAAAAGCTTTGTCTCTAAATTAAAATAATAATAAAATTTTTTAAACAAATTAGCAAAAATATAGAAAAAATCCCTTTTTTGATTGCAAACAATTTTTTTTTTCTGAAATGGGGTTAATTGAACATACATAGTTAAACAAACTTATGGAAACGGAAGGGGTTGAAACCCCAATAAACAGCAACTAAAAATAATTTTCTAATTGATTGTTTTTTTCTTTACTGAAAGCTCTAGCAAAATGTACACTCTACAGAATACTAAAGAACATATAAGAAATAATTTAAATTTGAAAAATGCATTTTATCAATTCTTAGCCATTTCTTCGTTACAAGTTTCCAAACGAAACCATAGATAACCAATAAAAACCGGCAATTAGGCCCGAATAACAGTTAATCAAATTTGAATTACAAATACCCATTGTAACAATATGATAGTAGATAAAGTTCAATACTTATTTGAATGAACTTTGCTGAAAGATCAAAGGAAAACAATGTTTGAAACATTATTTAAAACACCCAAAACACATTCAAGCTTAAAGAGCTCCTTAACACAGCAAACAAGTAAAATATTTGAAATTAATATGTAAATTCATTAAAACAATAATTTTTAGATAATAACAAAACAATGTAGCAACTCTTATATGATCATGATCCGTGATTGTTATACAAATATAACATTGATTATTTTGTCTATGATAAATAATACGTAACCACATCAAAGTGTGTTTTTTTTATTTCCTTTTGAATTTTTGTCTTATAGTTTATCTTTTTTCAATTAGCTTTTAACTATGAGTTAAGAGATATCATAGTAAATGATTAGAATGCTCTGACGTATATAAATGTACTTCACTTGTCAATTGTTTAAATTATTATCTAATTCTTCTTTAAAATGTAATCATTAACATCGTCATTGTAGCTGTTGGTAATATGAAACAAAATTATCTTGTAAGAGAGTCTGATTAATTTGACTCCACGGTTTTAATGTGGTTAATTCGTTTTATTACAAAGAAATTTACCAATATGTAGTTTTTTTTGCCATTTGTAAAATGAATTGTGATTTATGCGTTAGCAAATGATAAGAGCAAATACTGTTTTCGAGTTATTTTTATCACTGTAATTATATATACATTGTATTACTACATTTATTTGTGTTAACATGAAATGCCAACATGAAATGTGTGAAATAAACGACTTGACTTGACCTGACTTGTGTATTTTAATATATGTTTTAAATACAATGACGGCAGGAAAGCGACTTTATTACTCAATTTCATTTCCTGTTGAAACACTGCGTTTTTGTTAAATACATATAACTTACTTATAGCGGCATTTTAAAATATAATACATTCATTTTCTTTGCAATAAATTATTTAACATCATAAATTACTTTTAATGTGTACAATATAAGTTAATTAGTTCACAGTTCAGTTCGCCTTGATCAATATACACTCAAAACATATTTTACCTTCATTTATTGTAATCAATTTATTATGATATGACTTTCATATTTAGTTAAAGAAGGGAAATCCAAAATGCCGTAACAAGGATTAAATACGACGGATGGACAAAGTCTTGAACACATTTTTTATAAAGAAAAAATCGGCGTATCTTTGATACAGCATCTAAATGAAGATTTCTGTTCGTTTTTGTTCCATTTTTGCCAATGTTTCAAAACCTTTGGAAAAATATTGCTTTAGTTATTTTAAACCTGTTTCTTTTCTTTTTCTTCTTTACCACGTTTTTACATTCTCATACCGCATGCATTTGCCATGTTGTGCATTTTACTAAATACATTCGTCTCATAAATAAGTATGCATTATTTAATAATTCGATTGACTTTCATAAAAATGTGTCTTTTATGTTAAACATTGACGGAAGAAAGAAAAAAAAAGGATTTTAATAGGATATCTTGTTTTTTTTAAAATGACATTCAACATATAAAAGAAATCTGGAACATTGCTATCAACAAATTAGTAAACGTATCCATTTCTTTTAAAAACTTTTAGTTTTCCTTTTGTTGTTTAAGTTTATCCGTCAAGTGAATTCCGTGCTATTTGTAATTGTTTGGCCTTCAGAACTTTTTGACGAAAATTATATAAAGATTAGAAGATGTCATACATCATAATGTTAAACATTTGAGCCGCGCCATGACATAACCAACATAATTGGTTTGCGACCAGCATGGATCCAGACCAGCCTGCGCGTTCGCACAGTCCGATCAGGATCCATGCTGTTCGCTTACCAACCCTATTACAAGTAGAGAAACTGAAAGCGAACAGCATGGATCCTGATCAGACTGCGCGGATGCGCAGGCTGGTCTGGATCCATGCTGGTCGCAAACGCACTATGTTGGTTTTGCCGTGACGCGGCTCATTTAGCGCTGCTGGAGCACTGACGTTACATTGTCGTTGAAGAGATAATTTAACGAGGCGATGATAAAATAATGATCGATTACAGATAGCTATAGAAGACGTTTGTCTTAATCAGGTTGTCAGGAAATATCTTCATTTCAATAAAGAAGTGGAAATTATCGGGTTTCCTTTTTAGATGTTCTTACATAATAAATGTGTCATTATTTTTGTTTGTGAATACGCAGGTACCTTACACTGCCGACCTTAAATATAATAAATAGGACCGTTTGTATTATTTAGTCATTTCTTTTTCTTTTCATTTTGTTGTTGTCAAAGAAAAGGCTCTTTTATTTCAAAACATGTTAAATAAATCGGATATTTATTCAAATGTCACGCTTATTAGTTTCAAGTTGTATTTTATCATAAACAATATTTTGAAAAAAAAGTCTTGTATTTTGTAAACTTTCTAAGCAGTAGTTTTTTTGCTTTAAAGGAAATGAAGTTAAATTCGCAATTAGACATCAATTCTCTGTTATAATTTATCATGTTTTTTTCTCAGTTGATATTCTATTATAAACATAACAAAAGTATACAATCCTTGAATGGGATCTCTTTGTACACAATCATTTCACAACTTTTGAATTCAGAGCGCAGCTGGAGGATGTGTAGGTTTATGGATAAATAGTCAAGTTTGTCTAAAAACTTACATTAAATTGTATATATATTTTGTTAAAAGAACATTACTTTTCGCACAAACACGCAATAATTGATTGGAACGGCAAGATGCCATATGTATTACCATTAATAAGGAGATAATAACAAAGTAAATGAATTAAACAACGACTGACAATTCTTCCACTTGTTGAAGAATTAAAAATAAAAGTTGGCTTTATATTTTAGTACTGTAACAAATGTTTGACCCATTGCCAAGTAAAAATTGTTACAAATTTAGAAAGCAAATAATCGTTTAATCATTACATACAGTAGGGTGAACGTTTCGGTTGTCAAAAATAGCGTTTTTCGTGCGTTCGTTTTTCGTGTAACGTGCGTGCGTATAGCGTGCAACGTGCGTTTGCTGAAACGCTTTCTCAAGCGTGCATCGTTTACAAGCGTTTAACGTTTATCGTTTTCCGTGTATCGTTTTTCGTTTATCGTGCGTCTGAAAGCGTGCGTTTCTTATTCCCAGAAACGTTTAGCGTGCGTCTGCGTTCGTCTAAGCGCTTAAGTACCGTGTTTTGCGTCTGTTACTATTGAGAAGTAAAAGAATTTCTTAGATAGATATATTATGTAAATTTGTTGTTTCTTAAACATGTAAGAGATGTTCTGTGTCCCTGTCAAAGAATAGAAATATTATATAAAGAAGTATTATTGTGATATTTACATTAAAGTTTTAATGTTTGTGACCTCGCGGTGAATACTGGTCAGATTTCTACATGCTTAAAGCCGAAGATCAATTAGTTTTAATCCTATTTTACATACGCATAAGATATAATTACTAATTAATTGCAACATTTTTGATATTCAATTCAGCAAACAGATGTTTATATGCGTACCAATATATATTAGATACGAGGTTCGTCATACATCAAATGATGTGACCAGACTAGCACCCCACCCCCTTTACAAGTTCATCTTCTGACTTTTCATCAAAGACTGTCCGAATCCTATCCGAATATTTAGGGTGATAATTATTTTAGACAGTTCCTTCCTATTTTTCTTGACGGATTTATATTGATATGTAACAGCCTGGCAGGCACTCGAACCCCTGACACTCGGAATACGATTCCGCGGCTCTTGAGTTCCTCTGAGCTATTCGGCCGCTTACACGTTTTACTTGTTTAAATACTGAATAGTTATAAACCTACTGTGTATGCAAATATTTCTTCGAATTTCCCAGGCTTACTTAGCATTGTGAATTAATTTCTAGCTGGGCTATACAAATGTTTGTCAGTCACAGGGTGAGAAAAAAGTGCATCCTGACATGTACTCGAACTCGCGACCGTCAAAATACTGTACCACAGCTGTACCGACATTTGTTAATAGTTACATTATTTGTACATGTATAGTGAACATTTTACTAATTATACATTGTACATTGTACTATTTCTATATTTTTGTACAAATAAAAATAACTAGATATTTTTCTAGATAAAAAATTCTATGGTGGCTAAAATATAGCATGTTGAATTTTTTAGACATGTAATCACAACGGACAGGCTAAGCCACCCTTTACAAAATTCCACTATCTGTCAGCTCATAATCAAGCCATAGACTACTATTTTTGTATGTGGCCTGGGCTTTTACTGGTCACTTACAAACCGTATAACACTGATAGCGAACAGATGCCCAGGCTGGTCTGGATCCATGCTGGTCGCAAACCCATTATGTTGCTTTTATCGTGACGGGGCTCAAATATATCTTAATCTTATATGAGGTCAATAATATAACCCCCCTTACTT
>NW_026854660.1:0-21701 GCF_026571515.1 Ruditapes philippinarum | reverse complement strand
TCCATTTAACCATTACTGTGCTGAATTTGCCCTGTTGTAAATTTAGAAAGTAATAAGAAGCTTTAGGAATTACAGTATCAAATATACCAAACATATATTGAACAGGCTCTATACTGTTGTTTGTTCAATTTTTGTATTTTAATTTACTTTTGATGTTTTTTCCTATTTACCTAGTTGATTATCAAGTGCTGTTAACATTTTGCAAAAAAGTATCTTTGTCAGTTTGTTGTAAACAAAAATAACAGCATCGTCTATGATGTTGATATATCCTTAATTATACATACTCAATCCTTATAAATTAACCTTAGTGCAGTGAAGGGTTAACACCTATTAGATATCAATAGCAGTTAACCTGTTATTGCACTACGGGGACGGACTACGTCGCATGTATCACAATTTATTCATTATATTTACTTATTTATAAATTGCACTTGCAATAACTATATGATTCTGAAAATATTGTATTCCAAAAGTACTATGTTGCTTAATTAAGGCTATTGTAAATCATGTCATATACGATATTGATCAGTACAAGTTAAACCTTTCAAGAAGTGAGAGAGTAATTACCTATTTGTATTGGTCTACTAGAAAATGATTCCATATAGCATAGCATGTATAGTTACTAAAAAGTCATATACTAGTTCTAGAACATCAGAATGTAGATAAGCGCAGGAGAGAAACATTTATGGAATGTAGCCCATACAGGATCACTGGAAATGTACTCAGTGGGGCACGAAAATAGAAACAGATTAAAAAGCATGTAAAAGGCACTCATACGAAATAATACATATAAAATGGCCATCATAGTTTTTGTTTACATCATATCAATTATTTAAAACACAAACAACGTTCAAGATACAATGCATAGTACATTTACCATCACAATAAATATAACATTACAATTTCATATTTCATATTTTCATCAGTTAAGCACTGTTTTTGACTTTCCCACCGGGCTGCTACAAAATGATAAACTTCAAATTGAAGGGTTTGGCTAATAAGAAGTTCAAGGCAATGTCATTGAATCGGGGGAATTTTTCTGAACCACATGCAATATGTATTGCATAATGACCAACTTATATTTTTTATCGCGAGCTATCTCATTTCCGCGTTGTCTGGGTGAAGTTATTTGTAAATGGATATCCTAAATGTAGTGTTCCGCGCTGGTACTTGTGAGTATGCTTAGACATATACTGCAACATGATATACAGCCGTTGTAGATGTACTGTAGTAAATCATTTTGAAACCAACATCATATTCTCAAAGTCAAAATAAAGTAGAATATCTAAAGCGACCTTTTAAGTTACATATAAAATGATTTTATATACTAAGATATAAAGTATGATTGTACATAGTGCTATTCAATGAAAATAAGAACACCTTTTATTTTTACAAAAAAACTTTAAATCTTTAGATTCGTGCGATTGTCACACGTGTGTTACATTAAAAAAAACAAACCCTTTAAAAAAAGGGTTATTTTGAACGAAGGGTGATTGCGAAAAAGAAATCTGCTCTACTTTCTGCAGTAAAATAAAAAAAAATTTCAACTGCTTTTTCCAAATTTTTATTTCTTAGATTTAGTAAAAAATGGTTGTTTTCATTGAAAAGCCTTCTGTTACAGGTTAAAATTGATATGAAACTATAAAAAAGCCTTCAATACTATTCAAATTTGGCACAAATGTTGACCGGGCCATTACGTTTGTAACGGCATACTCAATTTTAAATCTAAAAATTGCAAAAAATCACTATTTTGCGTTGATCTTCGATTAGAACTGATTTCAAAGTGCTGCAACTTCTCAATAAATTGAGATAGATTCAAAGGTTTTTCGGCGTTGGTTACACGTTACCTTGATATCGCCCTGACCCTTTTAACCCTCCAAGTAAAAAATATTTGGAAAGTGAGAAGTCTTGCTCACCCTCTTCAAACCCCCCAAGAAAATGGGCACATCCCCCGTCCCCCTTTAGTAAAAATTTTAAAAGGGGGGGGGCCCTGAAATGATAAAAAAATTTGGAAATTACCCAAACGGGATTTTTCCATGTTAAAACATGGCCTTACACTTACTTTAGAAAAAAATTGTTGTTTTGCGGCATTATTTTTTTCTCCATTAAATGCTTCTTTGGTAAATTCTACACTACTGTTGTCGTATACATTGTATGTGCTCTTGTTTTTAATCTGGAGTTCATATAACAAAAGTCAGGTTCATTAAACTCGAGGAAAGAGAACACGTGTCAGACGTAACATTTCAATTTGTTAATGCAATGTAGTTCCATAAGCTTGAACAAATATTTTATGTTGTTGTTTTTTTTTCGACAAAAATCTTGCTGAAGGAAACGATTCCTTAGGCAAAAAACATTTCTTTCAATACCTAAATTTCATATTGCACACTCAAAAATTATATGAAATTTATTTTCAGTGACATATGTGTAATTTTGGCAGAAATTGATGAAGGTAACTAAATGTCATATTTGATCCTTAGTTAATATAGTACAAACTAATCGTGCAATGTGTGTCTATATGTTGCCAAAAAGTTTACTTACAATTAAAAATCACGATAACTGTAATACGTACATCGTGATGTTTTGGAACATGACAGCATTATTGACTAAAGGATAATATCGTCATGTCTAAGTATAAAATATTGTTTAAACTGAAGCGCTTAAAAGCTGTAAAATATCAATCTACTCGAATCCACTTTTATGACTTTAAAACCTAAACACGATCATTATCCTTGTGTTTCTCATTCTTTGGAGCAACAATTTCCGTCTGGAAAAGTAATTGATTAAACTCTTAACATTCTTTTGATGATCTTGTTTTCTTGTTTTTAGCGAATCTAATTAAAATTCATTTCATCAAGCATTGTTAACTTCAAGAGTATGTCTATAAGCTATAAGCTATTAGCTTCCTACACAATCGAACTAAATAATCTGAATAAAGCAAACATTTTTAACTATATACATGTATGTATATAAAATAAGAGGCATTTTCATAGTTAAAAGCGGAATTCTATTTAAGCCAGTGCTTAAGGCGCATGAACAATTGCTTGCATTAACCACAGTCATTCAATGAGGTGACCTCATAATAGCAATGTTTGCAAAATTTTCATTTTTTCTTTGTCAGACAACCATTAACATTTTCTTTTTGACATAGTACATGTATAACTTATTTCTTTTTATTTGACGCATAGATAATCAAATATCAATAGATGTACATATTTATTTCGTTTATATTTTTTTTATCAAAAATAATGAATTCTAGTTTTTGTTCTGATATACTTTGCCGATTGACAAAGGTTTTTTTTTTGTAATTGATGTATTTGAATGTGTTCTATTCATAATAATGATTAGTGTTTAGAACAGAAGCTTTTCGACTTTATGTTTATAATACTTTTTTTTTCAATGTCTACCGATTAATCTTTCTGACATCCCCGCCCTAGAAAATGTGCAAAATATCCACGTTCCTGTTCTTAAATCCTTAATAAAATTGCCCTACAATCATCTATGTCAATATCTTATTAGCGCATATTGGTAGGTATCCAAGGTCACTGGGGGATTGTTTGAATCCCTTGTGAGACATTAACGATTGTTACTGTGAAACTTAGCAATGTAAAATGTAGATTAAATATGAATGAGCGATCAACCCTCGCCAAAGCAATATACTTACGTTTAAAGTTCCCATGAAGTTTTATAACTTATGCTCATTGAACACACTTTTCAAAAACTTAAATCACTCTTTTGTGTGTAGACTTATAATAGAGAAACATGTTTTTCTCAGAATGTTTTACATACAAACACGTACATGTAATACATATATTTTACTACGAGGTGAGATCAATTTAAATATTCCTTAAAATTATAACACGATGTTTAGTTAAATGAGATTTTTTTTCAAAAAATTATATATGTGTCTAATTTTTAATTCAACGGAAATGTTTTACACTGTTTCTATCTATTCTTGAGTTATTTTTGAAACTTCTGTTGAACATGTTGAATCTGAGTGCTCTATTTCAAATTATCAAAATATGCCCTCGTATAACTCTGTTGCATTAAAATCATTCTAAACTTATAACGAAATGGCGCAATCAAGGTTAATGACATGAAAAATGTAAAGTATTTTCATTTTATCTTCCCACTTACGACATTCTTTTACAACGGAAGTTGATTTCTTTTAAATCACTGAATGTGTGCGTTTCTTTGTCATTGTCTATTAGTGTTAACAACGAACAAATGTACGGCTATCTGGCGTTAAGATACGCCTATGTTTTCTTAACGATTTGGGTAGGTCAATATAATACATTGGCACTATTGATCCACTTAAATCATAGCTTTCATGATGATTGAAAATCCTGAAATCATTGTGTTTTTGTCATAAAAATAAAAAAAAAATAATAAACATCCTAAGATAAATAGATACAAATCATATTATCTTTAACACCAACTTTGAATAAATAAGCTTTATTAAATCTTTGAAATAAAGAGACAAACAAATAACAACAACAACAAAACAAAAACAAAACAAAACGAAAAACAGTAAAACAAGCGGTTGAATATGAGAAAAAAAGAAACCCCGTCCAGAAATAAGGATAGTAAAGATTTTTACAAAAAAAATATTCGTATTGTATCAAAAGTTTATAATCAAAATAACAACAAACTAGGTATTTTGTTCCAGCCATCTATGACATTTGTGGTGTGCTGGTAGTATACATCTACATCTAACAACCTATCAGGAAACTTTTCTCTCTCTTTTTTTCTATTTCCGTAGTTAAACATTTTTCTGTGTAAAGTCTTTTAAAGAATTTCAAAAAGTAACACGGACATTGACATACAAACGTTACATGGCATTTCGATACTAAAATAAATTAATTATAAGAATGAATAAAAAAAGAATGTTCAAAGAAAAATGTTTTTTTTTGTATCTTCCATTTTAATATTTAAAAAATAGTTCAGAATCAAGAAAATGTAAAAATGTAAAAACGTTAGAACAAATAACATTTGTTCATAAAATGTGAAAACTTTGTAAAAATATGTAGCGTTGATAAAATCGAAAAATCAAACGAAGTTTCAAAACAAATAAATAATTATCAGTAATGTGTATAGAGGCCTTTCAAAGCAATATAACAATGGCACTTAATATACCTTTCACTTTTATTGATGTTCCAAACAAGATATACTCATAAAATATAACTGCTGTTACACATTTTATTACCGTTCACATAACAATATCACATGTTCCGTAAAGCTAAAAATCAGTCACAACTATAAATATACTTACATCAAAGCTAACCTGACGTACAATGGTTTCTGTTCTTTTATGATGCAGTATTCATATCTTATTCATGCTTTATCATCTTGGTAATATACATTACTTTGGTCAAGGAAATTTTTCTTTGGGATGTGCATAAACCAAAGTCAAAATCGTTAACGCTTTCAATTATTCAGTATTCCAAAGAAAAATGACTTAAGTGGTTTTGTTTTTTATTTAAATTCCAGTATAAGCAAGGATATTTATTTATTTTAGATTTTAGATAAAAAGACTATGATAAAAAGACTATCAAGTGCATAAAGGTTACAAATAGCCAACGCAACGTCACGAGTATCCTTGTCATTTTTTCAACTATTAAAAACTTCGCCTGATTGCTAAGAACCAAAAGAATTTTTTTTAACACTAAAGTAACATTGAATTTAATCAATGATGTATGACATGCCTGATCAAACAGTGTGATATATGGGAAATCATGGCTAAACATACCCACTAAATTTTGCCGGACTTGTATTTCCTCATATATATGTAGTAATATACGTCATTTGAATGACCGCACGTTGTGAAACTATACTTGTATGGTACTACTGAAGAATTATAATACAATTTGCCTGCATTAGTTATTGCACACAATAGTAATAAAAATCCGAAATGAGAGACCTAAAAGCAAAGCAAATAAAACTTAATTTTATTTCAAGATCTACAATCAAAAAAAGTCACATTTCCTTACTTTTTTTAAGAAAAAAAAAAAAAAACAAGCTCTT
Organism: Ruditapes philippinarum; assembly: GCF_026571515.1. Taxonomy (NCBI): domain Eukaryota; kingdom Metazoa; phylum Mollusca; class Bivalvia; order Venerida; family Veneridae; genus Ruditapes; species Ruditapes philippinarum. Next base: position 15,680 of record NW_026854660.1, on the reverse strand, counting down.
TTATTATTAAGCAAGGAAATTTTAACCATAAATAATATCATCTCGGTTTATGAAGAATGGATTTGAACAATTAAATAAGTCTATATTCAACTATGGACAAAGATATTAGTTATTAGAGGAGGACTCTATTTAAGACATCAGAATTTATGTAGACAAACTTTATAGAAATAAGTTTAGTACGCTTTTAAATGAACGAACAATATCTTGAATCAGTACTAGTAGCTGTTCATGTAAAACAAAAAATATCATTCGAGAGCACAAATAAACTGAATATAACGCAACCATAGTCCATGTATGAGAGACAGTGATAAATGTACAATTCTCACGAACCTAAAAGTGTCAAATTTTCAACTCTAAAAACGTGTCTGAATGATCCTGAAGGACCACAGCAATATAACAACAAAAGCTAATCGGGGAACAATTTTCTCTTTGAACTATATAAGTATTGTGTAAACATTTCCCTCTGTTACATGGACAAAAAGTCGAATTGGAATATATGTAATGAATGCACTAATTTTATATATAAATTATGCCCTCATATAATTGCGTTAGAATAATTCAATTACAATGAAAAATGTCAAGTATTTTCATTGTATCATCCCATTTACAATATTCATATTCAAAGGATGTTGATTTCTTAAAAAAAAATCGATGAATGTGTGCGCTTTAATTTCATTGTCTATATGTGTTAATAAAAAACAAATGTGTATATATGTGTATATATGTGTCTTATTTTAAATTCAACGGAAATGTTTTACACTGTTTCTATCTTTTCTAAAATGATTTTTTAAACTTCTGTTAAACATGTTGAATCTGAATGCACAATTTCCAATTACATATCATATATGCCTTCGTATAACTCTGTTACATTAAAATTATAATTCTAAATGTATAACATCAAAGTCAGTGCCATGAAACAATGTAAAGTACTTTCATTTTATCATCCCAATTATGACATTCTTTTACAAAAGGAAGTTGATTTCTTTTAAATCACTGAATGTGTGCGGTTTTTTGTCATTACCTATTAGTGATAATAATGAACGAATGTACGGCTATCTGGCGTTAAGATACGCCTATGTTTTCTTAACGACCTGGGTAAGTCAATAAATACATTGGCACTATTGATCCACCATAGCTATTATGCTTATTGAAAATCCTGAAATCATTGTATTTTTGTCATGAAAATGAAAAATTAACAAAATAATTATCCTAAGATTATTAGATACAAATCATATTATCTTTAACATCAACTATGAATACAAACAGCTTAAACATAGAGACAAAAAAAAAAACAAAAACAAAAAAACACACACACAAAAAACAACGTTATTTATGTTCGATCTGAGAAGAAGAAACCCCGTCCAAAAATAAGGAAATAAAAGGTATTTACATAAGATATCGGGATTATATAGAGGATATTAGTTTGTTTGTGTGTAAGATGAAATTTTTACTTCATCGAGTGAGCTTTAAAAACAATATACTCGTGTACGCCACTCGTGAGAATACTGTTTTTAAAGGTCATGAGATGAAATAAAATTACATTTTACACAAAAAAAACAAACAAATTTTCTTTTTGCTTTCTGCTGAAAAACAAGTTTAAACAATTTTTTTATATTAACTTTAATATTGAAATCTGTTTCTCCCATTGGTCTAAGCCTGTCTATTAGTCGAATTTCTCATAAAATACAAGAAGTCTTTGGCTGAAAAAAGAAGTTCGCCAATCAACGTTAAATGGCAATGATATTATTCATTTTATTCAAATAATAGGAAAGATCGCTTGTTTTAATAATAAAAACAAACAATTCTAGAAGGAGAAAAGTCCAACCATCCATCCATATTTCTGTTACTTACGGCACTGTGAAATATAAGCGACAGTCATATCTAAAAGTTGTGCATTTGGATTTGTTAGTCATACATCTTTTAAAAGAAAGAAATCTTTTTTGATGATTGTTTTTAAGCTATTAGGCAGTTATTGCTCGTTGGATACTTATATATGTCCAAATGTCATCAAGAGCAATTCTGCATGTGGAAAGAATCATATTTTTCAGACTGTTAAAATGAAACAAAAATTTATAGACGATATTTGGTGATTGGTAATTTGAATGAATTGAAGTAAGTTTTCTTCTTTCTATTAATTTTGAAATTTCAGTTATTTATCAATTTGCTTTGCTGTTCTCTTAATAGCATTGACAATGTCAGTATTGTCAACAATAATAGAATGAGGTACCGCATCTTAAAAAAGTAGTCTCATTTTTGAAAAGTGTGAAATTATATTTGATAATTTTCACTGTGAAATTATCAAATATAATTTTCACGGATAAAACAGTAATCCACTGAAAAGCATTGAATATATCAAATGTTTAAATCAAAATTAGTATTTGGTTCCAATAATCCTGTAATCAATGACACTTGTGATGTGCTGGTACTATTCATCCACATCTAACACTTCATAAGGAAAAAACACCTTTCTTCTATTTCCGTTATTTTCTACTCAAAGCACATTTCCCTGTGTTAAATCTTTTAAATAATATAAAAATGCTTGTCATTGACATAAATAGGAAACATGACATTTCGATACTAAAATACATTTAATTTATTTTCTTTAAAAGAAGAAAACGAAGTTTCAGATGAAACTCACCAAAATGAGTTTTGTATCTTCCATTTTAAGATTCTAGAAAATTTAGTTCAGAAAAAAGAAAATGTAAAAAAGTTTGTATACGTTTTTCCCCATAAAATGTAAATTTCGTAGTGTTAACAAAGTTTCAAAACTAATAGTTAAATGTATATAATGAATATAGAGGACTTTTAATTGCAAAAGCAAGGAAACATCTAACAATGGCACTTAATAAACCTTTCAGTTAAATTGATTTAAACAAAACAGATATACTTATATTATATTACTGCTTTATTACACATTATATTGGGGCGTCCATGGCCGAGTGGTTAAGGTTGTTGACTTCAAACCACTTGCCCCTCATCGCTGTGGGTTCGAATCCCGACAGGGACTTTGGATTCTTTCATGTGAGGAAGCTATCAAGCTAGCTAACGGAACGTCGGTGGTTCTAATCAGGTTCCTGTTCGTGCCTGAAATAATTAACGGAATGGCACCTGAGGTCTTCCTCAACCAGCAAAGCTGGAACGTTGTGATATGACCTATACTGTGTCGATGTGACGTAAAACCCCAAAACAAAGAAACAAAACACATTTTATTACCGCACACATAAGATAATCACATGTTCAATAAAGCTAACATAATTATACTTATATCAAATTTATTCTGACTTACCCTTAAAAGTACAATCAATTATGTTCCTTTATGATACAACATACATATTTTATTCATGCATATATACTTAACATTATACATAACTCTAGTCAAGTACATCTTTCTTCGAGAATGGCATAAAACAAAGGTCAAAATCGTGCACTGTTTCAATTATTCTGTAATTGAAAGGAATGATTTTAGTAGTTTTATAATATATTCAAAATTCTGAAAAGACAATCAATTCAATTTATTTGAAATCTTAAATAAAATGACTATCAGGAGCAAAAAATAACAAATAAACAATGATATGAGTAGCTTGATTAGTTTCGTTAACGGTTTACAGCTATTACTGACTGCTAAGGAACGAAAGTTATTTTGTATCACTAAAGTAACATTTAATTCAATACATAATGTTTGCATATGCCCGATAAAGCAATACAATTTGTGGGAAGAAATGGCTAAATATTCCCACTAAACTCTGCCATATTAATTTCTTTCACGAGGTGAGTTTTTTAATCATCACTTACGACATATTACAAAAACTAAAAGAAAAAATAAAAGTACAATTAAGTGCTAACATTCAAGATTTATTGACGAATAATTAAACAATTTGACCTCTCGTTCGTTGGTAACTTTTTAACGCTGTTTTTTTCACCCATGAAAAGAAATTGGCTGAAACCATGTGACCTATAATATATTTAATTTAGAAACAGTCACATTTTCTTCAACCATTCTTCAGGTATATCAATATCTTTTAATAAGCAGAAATCTATATTTTTAAAACTGGAAACTGCTTCAGTTTATCGGCATTATGTTAATTTTGTTGTCATACAGTTATATGTTCGTTTACATGTTATGGTTGCATGTTGACTTAAACACAACAACACTTCAATACGGATAACAGAAACATGTAAATATATATATTGAAGTACGTTACGCATAATACTAAAAATTAAATTCGTAGGTTCAAACAGTTTACGTAAATTTAAAGTATAAATGCATGTATAAATTCCTTTGAATTTATCGAGATTTTGTCAATTGTTAAGTTTTCTAGTTTCTTGTTAAGTTCTTAATACGTGTCTTCAACAAACAATATCTACTTTGATCAATGAATGTATTATTACTGAATACGTAATGGGAGTGTAACTTAATAACGTAGATAAGGACGGCAATAAAAAATCAAAGCACAGAAGGCGCTGAATTTGTTTGGGTCTCAGAATGTCAGAAAGGTGAAGGTTGTGAGATTATGAACATATTTGTTTTTGTATAGTGCCACCAAGGCTTTTCAGTGTTTTAACTGTAGTAAATTGGCTATAAGACTAATTGAAACACTGATATTCAATTCAATGTTTAATTGACTTAAAAAATTAAAAAAAAGAGTTGTCTCAACTGGGATTTGAACTACAGACCTCTCGATTCCTGCTAATCGACTCGGGCCACGATGTAGTTATATGTTAAAGCCTGAAGAAAAACGTATTATTCTAAATTAGTATTTGTAACTCTTATCATTTCGACGCTAACCTGTTGTTTAACACAGATGTAAGTAATCATGGAGCTTACTATAAGCATGTATATCTATAAAGAATAAAACAATAGGCCATTAGGAAACTATTTTGCTTGAAAATTAATGCCCCTGTCATTTGACAATCTTTACGCAGTTATCTCCCCAGAATTTTTCGGCGTTACTGTTAGTGTACTTATAAAGGGAAGTAACCGCTTCAAGAAAGCGGACTTCTTTCGGCATTTGCAATTTACAGCATTAGGGCCTGAAATTCCACTACCATTATTTTTTTGGTCTGACGACCCAAATAAATAAAAAACTTAACTTGCCTTAACAATTATAGTGGAACATTAAATTATCCGCGCTTGGCGGTTTACATGGAAAAATAATGATTAATTTAAATAAAGTTATCACAAACTTGTGTTTCATAACGTGACATTGCATAATTTAACAAATATCTGAAATTAATAACTTATTCCACTATGGTATCTTAAGTACTTAAATAAGAGTATAGTTTACAAAACAACCCAGCTTGTGTTTCCACAGTAATATCATAAGGTTATTTTCATAAGTTCTTGTCATTCAAAGGTGTTATCAAAAAACGACTGTACTGAAATATCTAAACTCAGTTAGTTTCCATCTGACATTTCAGGCGTTGACTACATATGCATTGTAACCGAACCACTCTATCATGAAGTGTCTTAACTTGACAGGAAAAATATTGTATATGGCACAAACAAATGAACAATGTGTCTGCAGTTGTCAAATAAGTTGTCAAACGCAGACACAATTTTTGGCTGGAAAGTTTATCATTGAATTGTATACATGATTCATGATAAATATTATACAATAAGGTTTAATACAAGTAGAATTTAGCCAAAAGTAAGATAAAATGTGTGACAGACGTCATTTTAAATTAACTAATAATAGTAAACAAAAGGCTCAAGATCGTTAATGCATTGTGTAATATATTTTACTAATATGGGTTTAAGCAAAAGAGTTTAAACATTACTCATATATCAGTATTGAGCAATTATTAAACTTTTGTGACGAAAAAATCCAAGTTGGAAATCAATATTATATGCCATAAATGCACTAATTGTCATGTCCTTTTTACAACATATCGATATATCTGATGATGCGTGATCTTTCGTGCATAAACCTAATACAATGTATATCATCAAAAAAAAAAAAAAAAAAAAAAAAAAAAAGACAGGAAAATGGAGATGTAAGGCATTCTGTAATTGATCGCACCATGTTTTTAGTGTACACATTAATAATTTTCCCCTATCTAAATGGATGTTGAACTTGGAAAACATCGTCTATAACATGAAATTAGGTTATTCTGCATCAGCGATATAGCTCACTCAGGCGGATCATTTTATTTACATTAGAGAAAAAATGTACTCCAAAGGGTTCATCTAAGGGTGCTGTTTGTCAATACGTTTATACGATAGTTTTAATAATTTGAAGTCATCTGTTTCATATACCCCTGTAAAAAGATCTAGATTACCTTATGAAAATGTAAAATTTTATGAAATGGTTAGTTTATTTGCATATAACAATGAGACTTGATCGTGTCCTCTTTGTCGACTGGTAAATGTCGTAAAAGGACCTTTTCATTCTTTCACAAAAGTAAGTAATTGAAAGCCGAAAATTATTTTATTCTGAACTTAGTCCGATTACATATTCTAGTAAAATTTTATTTAAGACTCACTAATAGAAACGTATGACATTAAATAACACAAAAAAAGAATTAATAGAAAAAAATCCTTTGTACTGAGATTTTCAATTTGATATATTGCAATTTTAAAACCTAGAACAGGTATCGTACTTCTTGTTTGAACATTTTGTTATCGTTTACTTAAAAAATATTTATATGCAAACATTTTAAAACACATAAATAAATAAATAAAATAAATAAATAGATTTATAAATGAATAAATTGTATAAAAATGCATGAACGGATGAATAACTAAATATACAAATAATTTAATGATTAAATAATATTTAAATAGTTATATAAATAGATGAACAAATAAATAATCAATCAATCAATCAATCAATCAATCAATCAATCAATCAAATGAACAAACAAATAATCAAATAAATCAATTAATTAAATGAACAATTAATTTATTACAAAAAAAATAATATCATAAATAAAATAAACAATATAAATAAATAACTCAAATGTAAGTAAACAAACTGAGAGAAAAGAAATGCATTGACAACAGGAATATATAAGAATTAATTGATTCAGGAAAAACAATAAATAAATGTATGCGTAAATGGTAAGGATGTGATAAAAACTTAACTATAAGAAATTAAAGTAATGCTTCATCATTGGAAACAAGAAAAATTGTAACGAATGAAAAAAGTTATTCTATGATAAAAGCATAATCAAATGTATATCAGATAAGCCTATCAATTATTCATCCTTCAAGCTAATATACCTTCTTCTATATGTCACATGTAACTTTGACCTTTAGATTAGTTTCAGTCACTATTTTAGCTTATTATCCTTTTAAAATAGTCAAACAAAGGTTTGTATCTTGTGAAGATTATAATTTAGATGACAAAAAGAGCCTTATAAGAGAGTAACACACATTATATATGTTGGTGATTTATTTTAAATTCATTTATTTTTACTATAACATACGAGAGCTGTTCAAAAGTCCATGGACTGCGGTTCTGTTGTTGATATCTCGTAGTATATCATGTTTTGCTAAAATGTTATGACATGTATGATGTGCTATGGAAAAGCTTATAATCGATTTTCTTTCTGTATACTTTAATTACACTCGACCCAGAAATGTTTTAAAACTCCCCATTGCACACATACTTACATTTTCCAAGACGCTTTTATGATGAATGAAAATGAAATGACTTATGAAATGACACGAACGTGTCACATTGAACGTTGCAAGAACACCGTCTGAATTACAATGTTTCCCATGTTTATGTATAAATGTTAAATACTGCGTAAGCAGGTGCTATGGGTGTGGACGGGAGGTTCAACAGGCTCAACTTAACCAGGCCTGCAACGTATTCCTTTTAGTCGTTTTGGTTTAACACTTTCATTGTTTCATTCTTTAATTTAAATATACTGTTTCATATACATCAGAAATAAATGATCTGTCATGTAACATATATAAATGTTATACATGTACTAGCATTCAATTAAAAGTGAATTTTGTTTATTTTTAATTTTTTGCTTTATTTTTGGGGTTTTTCATTTCTTCGTTTTTCAAATCTGAATGGTAATTATCCTTAAAAGTGTAAAGTGTTGTTAATGGTATATCTATGTTTCGTACTTAAGATAATGCCAATTAGCCCAGACATCGTAAGACTGACATATTAATTTAATCTTTTGGGTTTGCATTTAAGTTCATTTAAACACAAAATTGGCAATTCGAAAATATCGACCGACAGGTCAACAAGACAAATTCAGAAGAGTATGCGACAAAAGGTATAATAAAATTTATGAAACCATTAGTCTTAGAGCTTGATACAATGTTTTCTGTACTGTTTGAGAGTGCCGGTTTGTTAACCATGTCACATAATTATGGTAAAACGTCGGTTTTATTGTTCTCATTCTACTGCAGAAAAGGTGAAGGAACCAAAAGTAATTGAACTTATTCCCATGGGGGACACACAACTTGGTAGTTATCAGAGTGAATAATGGTAACACATGGCTCGGAATAAAAACGAGTATCCATTATTTATGTAACGTAATGAAATGTTTTTATTTGCCAAAAGATATCGCAGTTAATGTTTTCTCTTTACTGTACGTTTTTTACATGGCAAAAACTGATATTTTAGAATATGTATGTGACATCATTATACGGAGTTTAAAGATCCATTAAAGCCATAACTGATATTGCTTGTGTTACTCAAAACCTTTCTATTTTTCGTGTCCTGTTACCGTGTCCAAATGTTACTAATTGACCATAAAGTTACACAATATTTTGTTTCTTTTGATTTTTGCAATTTATTACAATTATCGTGATTAAGTAGTTTGCCACTTCACTACCTCGAAAACAAAATATCTCACATTATTCACATTCAGCGCTAATTTCTTCAGATAGTAATCATCGTGATAATCGTGAAATACACTTTACATTCATTATCAGATAGTATAAAACATATGTTATACCTTTCTAAATAACGAATACTAATACGAAAAGTTTATTTGTACAAAGCATAGTACAATACTTATAACAAGTATAATTTGTAATATATACTATGTTTGGAGACCAAAACATGGAATTTCCAGCATGTTTCATGGATTATTATGTTCAATATTCAATATCATATTATTTTAACATCTTTAATATATATGATGCGCTTGCATGCATAAATTTCAAATAAACAGACGCCAACCTACAATATCCTGAATAGTCTGCACTTAACTTTATTCTGTCATTTTCTAAAATATAAAGACATGAAGAACACTAAAGTCCCACAGACTAAAAGTAATATTCATTGTTGCTAGTCAGTTCTTTTGAAAGATATACATGCAAATGCAAAATCTTAAACAATAAATTATGGTTCGAGTACAACATTTCATTTTCAAATATTACTAGAAGAGATATTATGAAATACGTTGTCTTTTTGCTAAGTAAATAAATTTCGATAAAGCACATATAGTTTTCTTAGATTTAAAAGACATTAGGCTACCGAATTCTATAACAAGTATTAATTGTAATATATACAATGTATGGATATCAAAACATGGATTTTCCAGTAAACATAGGATGATTCATAGAATATTATGTTTAATATTCATTATTATATGATCTAAATATATCTGCAATCTCATTGGTCCAAACAGTAGTCAACAGAACTTTTTATAAAATCATATTAACTGGGTGTAGTATCATATTCACTGGCTGAATTGGATTTTCCCAGTCTAAAAATAGATTGAGACTCATATTCAATGATCATACACCGTAGACTGTTAAATACGCGTATTATTTGAAAAATAATTGTTGCTTTTTGTCAATACATTACCATTTTACTTAAAGGTACACCTGCAATGTTGAGTATAAAACTTGAAAATTATTTTGTATGCGCAGCGTTCGCAAGTCGTTTGCACGCCTAAACGTGGTCTTTTTTTCCCCCGCGCTTCAAAGAGGCAAAAGTTTTACATGTATAAATAAGGTTGTACTTTTTGTGTATTTTTATTTCTTACCTCTTATATAATAAAACAATTATTGACTATGAGCCATTGAATAGATGTGATAAGTTCACAGGCAGAAAAGTCAATATTGACCTCGGCTATCGCCTCGGTCAATATGTCATCTGCCGGTGAATATCACATCATATTCAATGGCTCACTAGTCAATAATTGTATAATATTTAACATGTTTTATATATATGTAAATTGATGCGCTTGCATGCATAAGTTTCAAATAAACAGACGCCAACCTACAATATCCTGAATAGTCTGCACTTAACTTATTCTGTCAGAACACTAAAGTCCTACAGACTAAAAGTAATATTTACTTGTTTTGCAAGTCAGTTCCCATTCAAAATGCAAACATCTTAAACAATAAATTATGGTTCGAATAATATTTTCATTTTACATATTACTAGAAGAGATACTATGAATGACGTTGTCTATTTGCTAAGTAAATAAATCTAGATATAGCACATATAGTTTTCGTAGAATTAGAAGACATTAAGCTATCGAATTTTATAACAGCGGCCAGTGACAATAATAAAGATTTACAAGGCCTTTTCCTCAATTTCTATAACGTGGACAGACAAAAGAAAAGGATACTCTGTTTTCAGGTTTTGTTCATTAAACAAGATTTAACATATTCTTTCTGATTCTTGGTATAGTTTCATATCGACAGATTCCAGAAATTATGTGATGACGTTCTAAATTTAGTTAGAGCAATTCTATGAATTTTGTCTGTGATTAAAATCAAAATACTTTTCACATTTAAAATCATGTCTAAAAATGCTATAAGTTTGCCGGCGACCAGAATTGTTTATATCAGTATACCACTTCTGTATAAAAGTATCTATAATCTCTTGTTTGATAATGACAAAGGGAATATCTATATCAAAACTGGTTAACCAATACATACGCGCTGAACCGTGTGTTGTTAAAATGTTTTTAATACAAAAAGCCCAGTTTTTCGAGTTATATGTATTCCCAGAATCAACATCTTGCTTAAGCATTGAATAAAACTTTTTTTAACAATCTCTGTATCGTCAAGCTTAATAATTTTCACCCAAAACTTAATCATCTTAATTTGTCTCATGACAGAAAAAGGTAACGGCCTAATTCACCGTATAGCGCCGAGATATTAGTTGATTTTCGAACGCATAAAAGTCGTCTCAAAAATGTTGTATGTATTTTTTCAACATCGCGTCCGTCATGCATTCTGTTCCAAAGTTAAGGATTGTACCGACAAGTGAATCAAAAATTCTACATTTCTGAGACACAGACAACTTAAATATGATTAAATATGGTAAAAACGTTATAAAGAGCATATGAGGCATGTTCAGATATATATTTCTGAGTTCTATACCAGTTTCCGTTCTTTCACAAAGTGATACCTAAATATTTGAATGATTTCACCAGTTCGTTATGGGTGTCGTTAACATAAAAGTCATGGCGTGTATGTCTGCCCTTTTCAAAAATTATTGCTTTTGTTTTCGAAGTATTTATCTTTAATCCCAAAAGACTACAGTATCTCTCGACATCAGACAAACTCTGCGGGGACTTAGCAAACAATACTTGGTCGTCTGCGAAAAGTATTAAGAATAGCTGAAGTTCATCAATAGAGAAAATACCTTCTAGGTCGGTATTAATATACCTTAAGATGTCGTTCACAAAGAACATAAACAGCAGAGGGGAACTCGGGACTCCCTGCTTCAAACCTATATGCGATTCGAAGAAGTCGGAATAATTCGACTTATATTTAACACACGATTTTACCGTCATATACATTGACATTAAAGCTCTCACAAGTCTAGAACTTACGTTTTCTTTAAGCAATTTATGCCATAAATATGTCCTGTCGATCTTATCGAAGCATTTCTCATAATCTATAAAAATGCAATACAGCTTATCACCAGATCTTATCGAAGCATTTCTCATAATCTATAAAAATGCAATACAGTTTATCACCAGAGTTAAGTACTTTTGATATTGTAGAATGAAAGATAAATAAGCAGTCTACAATAGATTTTCCTTTCTGAAAACCATATTGGTTCTTGCAGATCTTATCATTCTCTTCTGACCACTTTGTGAGCCTATTTAGTAGGATTTGGGAATATATTTTTGCCAAGATATTTATAAGTGTAATGCCGCGGTAGTTTTGGGGGCCATTTTATCACCCTTTTTAAAATAGGTGTAATTATACCCTCTCCCCAAGACCGTGGGTATTCTCCACATTGGAATATTCAATTATACAATTTATGTAAAAACGAGGGGGGGGGGGGGGGGACATCGTAAGTAGATTTAAAAACCTCTGATATAAGCATGTCGGGTCCGGGAGATTTGCTGTTATTTTGGAAAAATACAGCCGCACGTATTTCTTCCTCAGAAATATCACGATCTAAAATATCGTTTCGTACATTATTCTCAATGGTCAAATTATTGTTATTTATATCCAATCCCGGGGGTTCTCCAAATAATGACCTGAAGTGGTCACGAAGTTGTTCAACATTTAGATCGTCAGCTTCCGCTGGTTACGTTTTAAATGTTTTTCTAATAATTTTCCAAAATTTTCTTGGCTAATTGGTTAATTTTTTACCCTCAGCTATTTTATGTTTTTTATTGCTTTACGTTTAATAGATTATAGTTTGTTCTCGCGCTAACGATAAGGGTCCTATTTGTTTCTGACTTATCTCTATAAAAGATATTATGCTTTCTTTTAAAGTCGCGTTTTACATTAACGCAATCAGCATCAAACCATTTTTGGGTAGATCGATGACCAGTGTCGTGTGTATACCTATGAAACTCTTTATCAAATACGGCACGTGTTTCACGTAATAATAGATCGGTAAATTTCTGTAACAAGTGGTCTATCGATTCATTGCGCACAATTTCATTCAATGACTGTATAACGTCATAGTTATTATTCAATATATTCGACCTGAACAGGGGTACTTTATCCGCGTTCCATATCAGTTTATTATCGCTTTCGATATTTGACTCTTCACAGTTAAAAATGTAATTATCATTTTTTCTTGAAAACGAAAACAGCAATGGTGCATGATCCGAATATCCGTTAAATTCAAGAATTTAAAATCGTTATTTTAAAACGTTGAGCGAATCAAAGTCTTCAAAATTCAGTAACAGTTAATCTACAGTTGAGAGGCCACCGTTTGCACAAAAAGTAAAGTCACCCCTGTTCCGATCATTGTAAATTCGGCCGTTGGCTATTAATAACCCTGACGATTGTCATATATCTATTAAGCGCCGCCCATGACTGTCAATTACGTGATCCTTGTTTACTCTTAAAGGCATATCATGTATATTCAAAAAAGATATATTTTGATCTAAATACTTATGATAGACTGAATTATTTTCTAAAATTTCACAAGCCTTCCGTACTTTTTTGATATCTCCTTTGACATGAGCAAGTTCATTGATATGTGACTCAAATTGCTCTGAAACAAATTCACATGATTTTTCGGTTGCGTCCACTCGACTTTCAAGAGACTTGAACTTTAAATCAAGGTCAGAAACTGTTAATTGAATTTTATTCACAGTTCTTTTTATTTCTTCAACAGTACTAAGTTTCTGTTTAATTTGTTTAAGTTCCTCAAGCATCTCCAAGCCCATGTTGAAAACTGACGGCGATGCCGGCGCCGACTATATATTGTACATCGGGGCTTGTGGCGGGGCTTGTCATATATGTCGGAAAACCATAAGGAGGTAGTTGAGACATGTTTCTAAGACATATTTTGAAAATAAATTGGATTTAAACTTACGAATTGTTCGTTTTGTTCATTTTGTGTATCGTATTGTCCGCTTTCTTTATGTTTCTTTATCGACTGTTTATTTTTTGGAACACTGCACAACCGGTTTTGTGAACCAGTGTGTATCGTCGTCACTCAATGGCGAGGTAGTCGCTCGTTTATTTTTCTTTTTTTTCTTCTTTTCTGTATTAATATTTGGTGTTTCCGTAATTTTAGTTCTCTCTGACATTAGGAAAAATATTCCCAAACACTTAAATCCAAAAACAGTTTGATAAAAATCCAAAAGAACCATTTTTCATCAATTTATGCGAAGCCGAAAAACCATGCTCTCACTCCAAACGTGACCTTGACCTCTATCAAATATTCTTAGTTCTGAGGATTATTTAAAATATTACATGCCAAAAGCATAGCAATAAAACATAATACTATACAGGATTTTTATGCTAAGAAAATGTCCATACATTTCTAAGATGAACGTGACAATTGCATAGCAGTTAAGCATTAATCATCCTTATTCTTAACACAACAAATTAATAAATTAGAGAAAACACATACATGGAAATGGGCAATTGAGATAACAAAACTGACTTGGATATAGAAAAACTTACTATTATCTGAAATAAATTCAAACGGAACAATCTAAAAGTGCATGCATATTGACAATTTTCAACTAATTCCTTTCACTCGTCATACATTTCCGAAGATATTACAATAAAGATATAGGACTTTGAGATCACAATATCTCATATAGAGATGGAGTCCGAGAGTTTTGTACATTTAGATTAGGGATCACTGCAGTATACCGTACCCCCGGATATGCTCGATATTATGAGGACTTCATCCCCATTTCGCGACTTTGAACGAGGAAAAGAAGTATGTTTAGTGACGATTATTTAGTTCATTTTGAATTGTTTGATATAAAATTTTGTAGAAAAACAAATACTTCGATAATTTCTCTAGTTTACTGAACCCCAAAAATGTTATTAAGAAAATAGCTTTGAAATGTAATTAGGAGGTTAAATTCGTCTCTTTGTTCACGTGATAAATGAGCTCGGATCAGTCAAATTGATGTTTTTGTGCATATACTTACTTAAAAGAAAAACTTGAATCGAGTAAATGTGATTTGATGATAATGTTTATGTTCGTAAATGTTCAATCAACAATAGAAACTCAGATGACAGTGCATTTGAGAATAAAACACATGTCAGTGCACCGAGTATTGCTTTGGAGTTGCCCCCGGTGTCACGATATGCTTTTTAATGTAACAAGTATTGCTTATCAAAAAAAAAAAAAAAAAACAAAATAAATGCAAGTAGTAAAACACAAATTTTTACCACATTTAATTTTTTACATATTTCTTACGGTATATACTTATTTTCACACTATATGTGCAGAATATGCAGAATTCGGAGGTAATTTAATGGAAACATCTGCGAATAATACAGATTTCATTCCTGCTTCGTGAAAATCTCATTTTCTGTGCTTTAAAATGTTCTCGTGCTACCAAGGGTAAACTTTCCAGAATTTGTTAAAATTATTGCAATCTTACTTTAATTTGTAAAAAAAACCAAAGGCATAATACTGCTTCAAAAATTTCAATATAGACGGGATTTGGGAAGGTGCCAAATCTAAAAAACCGATTCCACTAGCCGAAATTCCATATAAAGAAATTTCTGTATTTTGGGGACCCCACTCTACAACGGCAACCTCTCACTAAAATTTTTTACGCCTTACAATGAATTACCCTTCTGCCGAGAGGACAAATCCAAAAAAAAGAATAATGGGTTTGATAAAATTTGATAAAGGGCAGCAGTGCAATAAAAGTTCCCCCTTTTAAAACCTTTACCCCAAAAGCGTGTTTAAAGACTTTAAAACCCCACCCCTTTGAGCCTCAAAAAGTGAAAAAATTTCGCTATTTGCCATTACACTGTTGTATCTTTGGAAATGTTGTTAAAAAAAAATTTC
>NW_026854659.1:0-115364 GCF_026571515.1 Ruditapes philippinarum | reverse complement strand
CTTCAGGAGAAAATGATGCAATGACGACAATGCAATAGTGTGATGATGAAGTGCGATAACGACAATGCGATAACACGATCACGACAGTACGACAATGCGGCAATGGGATAGTGCAATGGCGACAATACGAAAATGCGATGACGACAGTGCGATAATGCAATGGCGACAATACGATATTGATAGTACTATCGCGTTGTCGCCGTCACGGTATTGCCCTGTCGCCGTCACGGTATTGCCCTGTCGCCATCGCGTTATCGCACTGTCATCATCGCGTTATCGCACTGTCTCATTATCGTTCTGTCGTTATCGCGTTATCGCATTGTCGCCCTCTTGATTATATAGTGTTTAACATGATAGAATATTGGGACATTTTTTATTTAGTTGTTTTTTTTTCTATTTGTATACTGAAAATGAAGCTATAAATTAATAAAAAGTTCAGATGAAAATGAGGCTATGTTAACATTTAAAAGATGCAAAAATAAAAAGATAATTGGTAATTATTTATCTAAAAAGACTTAAAATTCTATTCATAGATCATATTACAAATATATGTAAAACTAAAATTTGTAATGGAAAATGATAATGATAATTATGCAAATTTCAAATGTCTTTGAAAAATACATAATGAAAATATTCCTTAATTTAACTGGTCAGTAGTACATAAGTTTTCTCTACACATACAAAGATAGTTCCTTAATAAACTAATTTTTAAGCACTGGTCACTATAAAACACTGCAAAAATCACTTTAATAATACCTATTAAATTGTGATTGGTCATCAGTGGTTTTATTGCTTTGTCGATATAGAATTTGTTATATTGCTAACATTATAAAAAAGATAAAGAGAAATTTACGTCAACATATAAATTTTTCTATATATCTAACATAACGGGTCAGCAATTTTCATTATAAGATTTACTTAACAGCATATCCTACAATAAGTTTAACTGGTCAGCATAACATAATGTTTTCTATAAATATCTAATATAAGTGGTCAGCAATTTTACTATAAGTTTAACTGATCAGAAGATTCTCCTTTATGTTAAACTTGTCAGCAGATTCTACTATACGTACGTTTAGCTGTTCATTTTTTTTTCGCATTTTCATAATGAACAATCTTAATGAACTATATTTGGATTTATAGAGAAAACTTATTTATTAAAAAGAAAATGCGTATTTTCATTTTCTGTATTTTTACTTTAAAAATGTATTCTTCATTGCAGTGAAACATATTTTCCGTATTTTCACTTGTGTCTTGCCGGACAACTTTTTTGCTCTAAATTCAGCCAATATACACAATTTTAGGGCAAGTATTTTAAATTGTAATGTCAAAAAGAGATAAATGTATAGAATAAATACCGCAATTCATAAAATATTTATTTGCCTACCACTCGATAAAAATAAATCCTGTATTTATAGGGAAAAATTTGGATATCCTCTGTGTACTACTGATCAGTAAAATATATTTTGCATGTTTTAAAAGTCAACATAACACCATTTTCATCTGAAACCTTTAATTATTTTTTTTAAAGTATTACATAAAAGAATTTATAACATGTTCCATGTATGTTAAATGTAATCCTGTAAGTATTATAAAATATTACTTTTATTAATTTATAATTGATTCAGACGTTTTCAGTACACAAAAAAAAGAAACAAACACAAAAAAGAAAGAAAAAATAAATCTATTGACAAAAGCAAAATTATTTTCCAATATTCTACATGTATCATGTAAAACACTATAAAATCCAGGGGTTACAATGCGACAGTGGGAAAGTGCGATGAAGACACTACGAAAGTGCGATGACGATAATGCGAAATCGCAATGGCGACAACGCAATATTACTATCGCACTTTCTTATCGTCGCCATCGCATTGTCGCACTGTCGTCATCACATAATCACATTGTCGCCATCGAACTATCGCATTGTCGCATTATCGAACTGTCGTCATCGCGTTATCGCAATGTCGGCGACAATGAGTCATCTATTATAATAATTAGATATAAATAACTTAATCAGGAAACAACAATGATAATCGAATAGTAATTTAAATCATTAGAAAACTTCAGTTGTAATGTCACAAGGCATATTAAATATACTTGCGAATATTCCCTTCCATAGTTATTGTCCTTGTTCAAATCTTTACGTACACGCCCTTTAAATACATATTATAGTATTAATATTCATAGTTAATTTAATTTGAAATTAATCCGTTGTTTGTTAGTAAGTGAGTAACGCCTTCATATATGGAATTATCTAATAATAATAAGACAGTTACAAACCAAAATGTATGATAGTAGAGCAATTATATAAAAATATTAAGATTCAAATCTACACGATAATTTAATAAATAATTGTACCTTATCAAAAATAAATAAGTTATTCTCATCAGAAAGAGATTCTTTTCCAAACAAAAGGGTCTTTATGCTCAAAGGAAACTGCGAGTTGAGCGGAATAACTGCACTCTTATTTCGTTATATTTGGGACATTTAAAAAAGTAATGTTCGGCATCTTCAATACTGGATGTACAGTAGCTACGAAGTGAGTTATCTCGTAGATGATTTTTACAAAGATCCGCATTAAGATTACTACATTCGTTTCTAATACGTGCATGGTAAACAGATAAACTTCGATCTCCGTATAGAAAATATTTAGGAACAGTATGTGGTTTTATAAATTTCTTTGAGACGAGATTTAAAAATATTAAAAGAAGCCAAAACCAAAGAAGTTATGCTAAATGCTAGATGATTGTATGGCTAGTGTATGTCAATATTGTGGTCTGTGATGTTTTTTGTATTCATACTCACATATGAACATTGTGTCAATAAAATAATGTTGTTTTTTTCTTTTTATAAAGCACATGTCATGGAATAAAACAGGTTACATCTGAAAGGTCTTATGATGAACAGAAACGTCGTCTTGTCATCAAAAATCTAAAAGGAAGTCATAACGTTCGTGTAGATAATACTTTGATAAATAGAGACAATAATGATCAATCTATGTGTGTTATCACTGGTATGTGCATGCTTCCTAATAGCGAAGTTCTCCTTGCTGATTCCGCGAATAAAAGACTGAAGAAGTTGAACAGTTCATACAAGGTAATAAATCACTGTGATGTATCTGAAAAACCCTATTCTGTATGTTATATAGGCAACGATACAGCTGTTGCTGGTTTAAGAGGCAATTCCATACAGTACGTGAATGTGTCAGGTAATATAAACCTAAGACAATTAATGAAGCTAGATCATGCATGTTTCGGTCTAGCTTGTCACGGTGACACACTCTATGTTAGGAGTAGAGACACAATTTACAGATATGACAAAGACTGTACACAGCAACAAGTTCTCTATCATTTTTCGGATATAATCTACAGTCCCTTAATTGCTATAAGTGACAATGGGGAACGACTCTACTTCAAGGCAAATACCGGTATTACTACAATAGATGACAAAGGAAATCATTTATCGAGTTCACAATTTGTTGATTATAGCTTACGTGATATATGTATTGGTGGTGAAGGTATTGTTCTTGTATTAGATGAAACAAACATTGTTCATCAGCTGGATTATAATGGTAAAAAGCATCAGACGGAAGAAAAAATGCCATTCAATATTATATTTCCGCGTTCTATGTGTTTTGACAGAGAAAGATGTAGACGTCTTGTTGGTGGTAAAGCAGACATGATATATGTTTACAAATGCGAGTTTTTGCCAAGTTAGTTGATAAAATTGTTTTGGTAAACCAAGAACCAAATGAAAAATGCATTGCTTAACTACTGTTGTTTATCAAATTAATAAGTTTGTAAGTTGGCTTATTTCTTCCTCGAGTCATTGCTTAATATTATGACGTTGCACTCATTTATCTTGAATGTATTTGTAATTATATATAAATAAATATATCTCATAGCTTTTTCATAATAAAGGTTCAATAGTTACAAGTTTAAATCTTTTTAAATTCAAATCATGACAATTCAACAACAAGACAATCTCGTTAAAGGTCTAACGAATTAATTGAGGATTGATTCATCCCGCATATTGCCATCTTTACTAACACTCCTTCATGCCTTTTTTGCAAAATAATAATAAGTTTTAAGGAAAAAAGTAAATAATCGATCGTTTATTGATCACATGAAAATAAAATATTCATTATAACTCATCAACGGAAAACAGACACGACATATGCATTCATCGTAAAGACTGCAGTACTATATAAAATTAAATTAATGTCGTATCCAATTAGTTCAATACTTCACAGTGGATGCATAACAAACCGTGTCCTACATGAATCTTGCGGTCTGAAAAATCGCGATTTTGCCTGCGCCAAGACCGGTTTGACATGTTTTATTTTGTTTTCGATTGAGTTGTGTGCTTACGTGTAGGTGTGTCAATGCGTACATGTATGGGTATGTGTGTGATCCTAATTTCGAGAAGATTAAACGGAAATTGGTGTTAAATAGACATTTGTAAAAAGGAATTTTTTCGTAAGAAATTGTAAATCAGTCGTTACAAATTGCTATATATATCTACCATGTCTATATAAAAGATAATAACAAATGTTCTTACACTAAAACACGCTTCTTTCTTTGAATTACGCGATTTTAAGCTCGCGTCATCCGGATGAGATACAATCTTTTTACCCATTGTGATACGTTGAACCCATCGTCTGAAAAATCAATCAATTTGTGATCTGTGATACAATCAATCTGTGATAAACTGTTGTGAAATGGATCTAAAAACATGATGAATTGATGAATCATAGCCACGCTCCTTGTGTTTAAATTGATCCCAGAGCAATCTGTTATAGGTGTCGTATTGTTTACCTTTATAAGCATTTTTTGCATTATTATGAAAAAGGTACCTTGGAAAAAAACATGATAACGTCAAATGAATGTACTAATATCAATTAATATAACATATTGCAACTTTATAAAATTGAAAATCGTATATTTTTTATTCTTGGTCGCCAGCATAAAAAATTTTGATCATCATGCACAATGCGCACGTGTTTATTCAATGTTTCATGTTTTACTAGTATTTTGAATACAGGGATGTTGGGGTTACTTTCAGAGACAAACAATAGCCTAAATATGACGAATTCAATGTCAGTTGTGACAAAATTAAATGCAAAGTTTATCACAATCTTGGTTTTGTTCCTCTAGTGTCATATGTCACTCTTGGAATTACGTTCCCTGTGTTTATGTGAATATTTATATGAAAACACAAACTGCAAATAAATATTTTTACACTATTTGTATTAAATGAATCAATATGAACTCTTAAAACACAGCCTTACTTTTGAATTTTCATTCAAAAATTGATTCCTAAAGCTACTCTGCCACACATAATGGGTCTAAAACATCAACATATTTGTTTACAGTTATCAAATATACGTAAGGCTACATTTGCAGATTTCATGAGGTCATGTTTCACTAGACGCATTTTTTTCGTTTATACCTCATCCCATTTTAACATTTCTGTTGCTATTAGAGTGTACATGTGCTTGTTCAACGAGAACCCGAAACTGCGACAATACAAAAAGGGGAAATATGTAACAATGCAACGTAGTAAAAATGCAACAATTTGAATCAAGGAATGACTTCTTGCATTTTTGTCTTTTCATATTTTTTTTGTATTTTCGTCGCAGAAAGAGACGAGACATGAAATTAGGCAGTTAAAATATCAAATGGTACTTGTTATCATCCTTCTTTTTTCGCATCAAAAATGTGAAGACTGAAAAGCACGATGCTATGACAAAATTTTCTGATTTTGTGATGAAAGGGGAAAATGCGACATGTTGTGAATCGGCCATCATTTCATTGTGCCATGAGTGTTTTTGTGATTAATGTAACCCTTACACCTCGTACTTATCATAATAATTGTTCTTGTATCATTGCATATTCTTGTAAATGCTCTCATTGAATAATTTTGTACATGCACGGTCAATGTACATCTTATTATTTCATCAATGTCTTGTCGCAAACGATTCATTTATAAACGTATCTTTTACAAAAAGGCAGTGAAACATTCTAAGCAATCAAAAAGAAATAAATAACTGCTACAATATATCAGTATTTACCTAATTACAATTACATTAACGGAATGGGATGTTTAACTTTTCAACATCCTAATATATTTATTTATCTGATAAAAATAAACTCACATTAAGTTGCCGTAAAGGGTATTGTGTTTCAATAGCTAGCAAAAAAATGTATTCCATAAATTAAAATAATGTGCAATGCTAATGCGTATTTTACATACTTTTTGGTGTAGTAATCATTTGACAGACGTATGCTTCTTTTAATTTTCAGAGACTGAGCTTGCATCGAAAACTAGGAAACATTTGTTTAATAAAATTCGATTTGATTATGTTTTCGCAATAAATATTTATATGTTTGAACTCACAAGTGATACTATATATTTGGCTATATTGGAACGGAATATGAAGGTACTTTAAATTCTATTTATTATCAAATTATATTTTTGGCATTTGATAACGATAGACCTTTTAAAAATATTGTGTAAATTTGATAACGGAAATCAAGATCAACAAGAGAGAGAATATGTCACAAAACCCCTTCCCCCAAATATTTTATAGAATTGGCATCGCATGGATACGGACAGACAAAAGGAGAAGCCAATAAATAATTAAGGGAAGGTAAAGTTTAATAAAACACCTGCTCATCCCGTGAATTTAAGATGAAAGGCTTCGTACCTATATAGAATACGAAACACCAATTTGACTGGTTTATAAAGCAATGTCCGTTTGCGAGAAAGTAAAAAGTAGTCTTGTATACTTGTCGCCGTGACCGCCACGGCAGCGGTGGCCAATCCGCCGCCGGGGGAACCACCTTGAAGCTTCAATATGAATAAGTTCTTTATAAGAGCTACATTTCAACTGAAAGGCAATTAAGATAATATTTTTAAACATTATAAGTCAATCAATAAAATGAAATTATATCACCGACCGGATTCTTGAAGAAAAAAATCACCAATATCTATGGAATCGAACGTAACAAAATGAGTCCGTCGCTTAATCGAAAATTGCAGCCTTCATGTAGAAACTCACTGCATTTTAAATTCGGTAACGACGTAAGGACATTTCATAATTATTACAGGGCATACTTGTGTTTGTTTTAACTTGATAGAACAAAAACATAGGTTATTAGGGACCTTGTCTGTATGTTCAAAAACTGCATACATATTGGCACTGCTATTTTCAAAATATTTTTAACTAAAGCTTTCAAGTTTATTTTCTTTTTCGTACTCTTACGAAGATTCATCAGCCGTTTTTATTCAAGGTTGGTGAATTTAAAGTTAACGGATTAGCGCCCTTTGGTTCTATTGTCTTTGAACACATATAAATATACACCCCTTTAAACATGCATGGAGTGTCAATAAGTTATAAGCGAATACAATACTTTTATTCGTTTTTTATCAAAAGTCTTAAATTGATAAATTATAATTAAAATCATATCGTTAAAACTAGTTAGAATGACCATAGAACGTTATGTTCAATGCAAGGTGATTGTATGTCTGGTATTTGTCCATACTGAATATGTTTCTATTTATGATCATAAATCAACATTAGGTCGGGAAAAACTTCATATTTCTTATAATACAGTATATATCATTGAAAAAAAGAAATTCAATTTGAGATGTCTTACAATGGAGCATTAGTGCCAGGTGTATGTTTTTTATTAAGTAAACTCGAAATTTCGAGAAACTAACTCGAAATTTCGACTTACTAACTCGAAATTTCGAGTAACTTATCTCGAAATTTCGAGTTACTAACTCAAAATTTTGACTTATGAACTCGAAATTTCGACTTACTTACTCGTAATTTCGAGTTACTTATCTCGAAATTTCGACTTACTAACTCGAAATTTCGACTTACTAACACGAAATTTCGACTTATTAACTCGAAATTTCGAGTTACTAACTCGAATTTCGACTTACTTATCTCGAAATTTCGACTTACTTATCTCGAAATTTCGAGTTACTTACTCGAAATTTCGACTTACTTACTCGAAATTTCGACTTACTAACTCGAAATTTCGACTTATTAACGCGAAGTTTCGACTTATGAACTCGAAATTTCGACTTACTAACTCGAAATTTCGAGTTACTTATCTCGAAATTTCGACTTACTAACTCGAAATTTCGACTTACTAACTCGAAATTTCGACTTACATTGCAAGACTTTCTTTGGTTACCGGTGAAAGCAAGGATTGAATTCAAGATACTTTCTTTCGTGTGTAGCTGTTGCACATTGACAGAGCACCTTTAACATTTATTTAACAGAACAATTTTATAGGGTCAAATTGACCACACATACTGAACAAATCCTTCGCTTTTTTGTGGAGGGGGGGGGGTGTAAAATCACACTTTTTGTATCTTTTTCTTAAACACACATACAACCATCATGTGGAGAAACAACAAGTCCAAAACCCACCCTATTGTAAACTGTGCAGTACCATGTGTTAAATAAGTTTTAATTGGCGTGTATACGCCAGTTAGTCTGTCACGTTTCTTTATACTAATAATGTTTTTGTAACATTATTTACTAATACTTTGATATTGTGTTGACAAAAGTTGATAAAAGTGATACTTGTTGTTATATATATGTTGGGAATAATATAAAAGCATCCGATTTTACAAGAAATATAGTCAGTCCAACAATTTTGACAAAGGCCTCAGCACGCCCTATTTTGGCCACGCCACGATTCTTTCCTCAGATGTCCCACACGTGAAGTATAGGATCGTTTTTTTTTACAGGGATGACAAGAATATGATTAGTGAAAAGATATGTTCGAACAGATGGGATACAATACAACGTCTGAAGAACGTCTGAACGTACAAATTAAAGGAAGCCTGGTTTTTTTAGGTCGGGTGTGTACATGCCATTACTAAGTTTAAGTTTAATTTCAATAGTTTTTGTCCAGGCACCCGTTTCTCCATCTCCATCGTTCAAAGGCACTGCCTACTATATCTTATACCATCTAACTAATACATTTGGCCATTCTTGTAATGTTAATAAGTCGAAATTTCGAGTTACAAAGTCGAAATTTCGAGATAAGTAAGATATCGACTGTCCTGCAAGTCCACCTTCTTCTCATTTCATCCCTTTGTATGTTTTCCGTCCTTGTTCGTCTGTACTTTTTGATTTTACAGCCTTTAAGAATACAATATCAATTTAACATATTAAGCCGCTGCTTTGTTAAATTACAAATGTCAACAACATACTAAAATAATAAATGTGGCATCTGCCATTTGCCGCAACGTTTGTCAACTGTAACTTCAGCTATTACAATAAAAACAAACAAACAAACAAACAAACACACTTAGACTATAATCATAACCCATAGTCGCAACAATTGTATATACCGCATTGCATATACCTCAGATACATTTTCATAGGTCAAAGACTACATGGTAAAGTAAATAAACGCAATATTTTTAAACCCAGATACGTATACATATATTTTGTAACATACATGAAAG
Organism: Ruditapes philippinarum; assembly: GCF_026571515.1. Classification (NCBI taxonomy): domain Eukaryota; kingdom Metazoa; phylum Mollusca; class Bivalvia; order Venerida; family Veneridae; genus Ruditapes; species Ruditapes philippinarum. The sequence continues at coordinate 105,863 of NW_026854659.1, read as the reverse complement.
GTACTTAACATTTAGAAAAAAATGTTCATACGTTGAATCAGATGTATCCGTACTTTTATATACGCCACTTCTAAACATGCATGCAATTTCATAGAGTTAAAAGGAGAATTTTCTGTAATCTACCGGGTAAATGTTACGATGTTCTATGATCTCGGAGAAACACGAATAGCTTTAGCATGTCATGTTTTTATTGTTTTATCAGGTATTGGATATGTTTAACTGTGCTATTACACAATACTGAAATAATTAGCTGTGTTCAATGCAAGGAAATTAATTCTATTACAACATGTTCATAGAAAGATACTAGTTGGAATAATTTTCTTGAGCTTAATGGAGTGAAGAACTGAATTTTATGACTTTATTTTATTTTCTGGTCCTTCGGGATCATTGATGCCAGCACTATTGAGTGTTGAGAATTGAGTACCGCTCAAATCGGTGCTAAGGGGGGGGGGCGTGACGGATGTTGCACTTATTTATTATCCCTCATGTACAGACTCAATCAAACCGAGTCTGCAATTTTCACGTAATATTGTTGTGAATAATACTTCTGATGGGATCATTTTGTTTCCAGACTTTTTTTTACTGGATAACAGTACTTACATGAACATGATCAAGCAAACCGAGCCTGCGATACTTTTAATTTTTCCGCCGTTTTGGACATTGTTTAGGGAATTCATTTTCCCCTACTTTTCAAATGAGGACATTTTTTGTTCTTGTCAATTATATATCAATGACTATATACTGGTTAAATATTATAACAAAAACAAGTGTAATAAGTATAATTTACAAGTACCAAACGTTCCGGTAATTGCGGAAGTCTCTTTTATTTTCTTTAAACCTACGAGATATTTACATGGCGCTTATACAAAAAGAGTAATGCTTAATTTAGAATATATGTTAACAGGACGCAAACATCGATAAAATGATTTATAATGACGGGAAATTGATATATGAAGATAGTGCGTAATCGGGGAAATGTGATGCAATGTGCAACTGATTTCATAAAAAGAATTTCAAAGGCAAGTACAACATTTCTTATTTCCATTTCTAATTATATGTGATTGGTTATCAAACTATGCTAAAAATGAATTCGATCAATTATTTTTTTTAAAACGGTACTTATAAAAATCATTTACATATCTCTAATACAGATGCTGTAATGATACATTTAATATCACGATAAATAGATTCACTCAGTGATGTAATGCAAACGTATTTCGCCACAGTACTGGTATTCAGTATGCATTTGTAAATTGGTGGTCTTTTCCTGCATTGATTGTTATCTCAAAGGAAGATTTCATACGAAAAGTACTTCTTATAATATAAAAATGTACAACCACTTTTACCAGTCCTGACCGGGAAAAAAGTGGATTCCCTTACAACGCTTCCCAATCAGGCAGCAAACGTCAAAATCCTTCCCGATCCGGAAGTATTTGAGTCTTTTTTATGTAGTTCAGGAAAAATGGCCAGTGCATAAGAGTTTTCAACCCACTGCAATATGAACATCACCCTTTAGTGCAGAAATGATACATCTAAAATCCTACCCAGTCATTTCTTGTAAAATGTCTAAAATTAAAATTATCTGAAAGTGAACTTAAGTAAAGTTTTTTACATTTTACAAAACAACTAGCCACTTCCCGTTTTGGAAATGTTGCTTCCTGATCAGGCATCTGGCATAATATTCATTAAAGTTTCATTTAAGATACACTGCTTTCCAATCTGGAAGTACATTATGTTTGTAGTTGTACCTTGGATAAGAAATTGCCAAGCCTGGTCAGTATTTAAAAACACGTGACCAGGCACATAATTCAAACACGGCAAGTGGAATATTTCTAGTGAAGCTTGTGTTCTTGTAAGGCGTAAAATACCAAAACTTTAGCTATACTTGACGGTTAGTACAAAAATCATCGGGGGGATCATGTGACTGTATAGTAATGCCTACGAGAAAATGGCGATTGTTGAGCCCCGATCAGTTACTTATTATGTTAAACTAAGGTGACAAACGTTTCTCCAATCCAAACAAAACCAAGCGTATCATATGAGCGGTAATTTTCTTCAAATAACGATACAAAGTGCATTATCATACGTTTTGTGGTTTTTGAGAACATTGTTTGAATTGTGTGAAAATTGCACATGCAGGTATAGTAATTCGCACAAAGCAGTTTAATTTGGTATCAATATAAATGAAGAAAAGCTTTCTTTCTGCACTTAGGACACAAAATCAATCATTTTATTGACATCTGTTCTCGTAGAAGTCCATGTAAAATTTTGTCCGAAGGTCTCTAGCCTACACATGTTCTTTGCAAGTGTATAGAAAGTAAAACAAGCAATTTCTTGATGCGCAATTTTCACATAATTCAAACAATGTTCTAAAAAAACACATAACAGTAAGATAATGCACTTAGTATTGTTATTTGAAGAAAATTGCCGCGCATATGACAAGCAAAGTTTCGTTTGGATTCACCTTAATCTAACATTATAGATTGTATAGCACATGTTGAACAACATTGCACAGTGTGTTATTTCTCAAAACAATTACCATGCAGCTCAAAAATAAGTAAACTGTCTACTCGAGCTCACAGACGGATGGGTAAACTTGATTGTTGATATGAAGGTAATGACTTTGATAAATATTTTTTGAAAATGGCTATAGCTCAAGACGTGTTTGCATACTACATGTTTCTGTAGTGACCGTGTCATAGTTCTGTTTTCTTAAAGTGAGGCCACTTTTAATTGAAAAAATCTAAATAAAATATAAAATAAATAAAACAAAAAAGATATGTTCAAGGTCATATATGCCCCCCTTTCTAGCTCTTGACTCACACTATTTGTAATTTTGTTATAGAAAAATGCCATAAATGGGTATATGGAAGTGTTAAGTGTTATGGAAATAGAAAAAAATAATGACCAATTTATGACCTGAAACTGAATGAAAGCTATCATTAGTAAGTTATACATGTACAAGTTGAAGGATAGCTGGAATAAAAAATATATTTTCACATAGACCATTTTAACATTCAATGTTATTATGACCTTGACTTCTGACCTAGTGACCTCAATATCAATAGGGTCATCTACTAGTGATGATCGATAAAAATGTGAAACACAAAAACTTGATAAGTAATTTTGACGATAATGAGTGGAAACCATTCTGACATTTAACGTCCTTGTGACCTTTGACCTAAAGACCTCAAAATCGATAGGGGTCATCTACTTATTATAACCAATCAAAGTGTGAAATATAAAAAGACTAAATAAGTGATAAATAGTTTTCAAGATAATGAACGGAAACCATTCTGATATTTAAGGATCCTGAAATCTTTAAACTATTGACCCTAAAATCAATAGGGGTCATCTACCACATATGACTAATCAACAAATGAAATAGGAAACCTTTGTGATAAATACCTTTCTAGATATTGTGCAGACACCATTTTGACATTTGAGGCCCCTGTGACCTTGGCCTTTGACCTAGTGACCCCAAAATCAGTAGGGGTCATTTACTAGTTTTGACCAATCACTATGTAAAATATGAAGACTTTGTGAGAAATCGTTTTCAAGATAATGAGCGGAGACCATTCTGAAATTTAAGGCACCTATAACCTTGACATTAACCTAACTAACCCAAAATCAATAGAGGTCATCTGAAAGTTATGGCCAATCAATGTGAAATATTAAGACTTTTTGATAAAACGTTTTTTAAGATATTAAGCAGAAACAAAGTAGTCTACTGACTGTCTCAAAATCAATAGGGGTCATCAACTAGTTATGACCAATCAGTATATGAAATATGAACTCTTTTTGATAAATAGTTTTTAAGATAATCAGCAGAGACAATTCGGTCTAACGACGGATAAGCAAACATATTTAAGGTCCTGTGACCTTGACCTTTGACCTAAAGACCCCAAAATCAATTGGGGTCATTTACTAGTTACAACCAATCAATAAAGAAACATAATGACTTAGTGACATATAGTCTTCAAGATAATGAGCTAAAACATTTAAGGCCCCTGTGACCTTGACCTTTGAACTAGTGACCACAAAATCAATAGGAGTCCTCCACTACATATGACTAATCAATTTATGAAGTATGAAGACTTTGTGAGAAATAGTTTTCAAGATAATGAGCGGACACCATTCTGACATTTAAGGTCCCTGTGACCATTGACCTACTGACCTCAAAATCAATAGGTGCCATCTACTATTTATGACCAATTAGTATTTGAAATATAAAGACTCTGTAATAAACAGTTTCTGAGAAAATCACCGTGGTCTACCGACGGACAGACACACAGACAGACAGACCGATATTAGCAAATCAATATACCCCCTCTCCTTCGGAGTTGGGCATAATAAAACAGTTAGGGCCTAGAACGAATAAGGAAATTGATGTTCGAATAATCGATTTCTATGTTCAAATATATTTTTACAAAATTTAAGAAGACATAACCTATGATGCTACCATTTGTATCTCAACTGCTAGACACATTAGACTTCAAAACATTCACACTATGACTCTATTGATTTGTTGCACAGATAATTAATAAAAATACTTACTTTATTTGTTGTTGATGTTGTCCCAGGCAATCTCAATCAACACGAAATATTTCCAGAATAGAACATAAAGAAAAAACTTCCAAAACGGAAAATATTTAATGGTGAATATTAGGCTAGATGCCTGATCAGAAAGCAATGTTTCGAAAACGAGAAGCAGCTACTTCTTAGTTAAATAGTAAAACTTCACTTAAATTCACTTTGAGATTATTTTAATTTTAGACATTTTAAAAGAAATTGACTTGGTAGGATTTTTACATGTTTTAGATGTATCTTTTCTGCACTTAAGGGTAATAAATTATATTGAAGTTGGTTGAAAACTGTTATGCACTTGCCATTTTTCTTGAACTACGTAAAAAAGACACAAAAAACCTTCCGGATCGGGAAGGATTTTTTTCGTTTGCTGCCTGATCGGGAAGCCTTGAAGGGGAGTCCCCTTGTTTCCCGATCAGGAAGTATGCTCGACTGTTTACATGGTTATTGTTTGAACAATATTTCCTAGTTGATCAAATACGCTCTTAACGTTCTTATAAACTATAGCAATTAAAACAAACACATCAAACATTTTGTAAAGTCCTTCATTGTGATAACTGGCCAGTTAAGACAATGTTATTTTCTACTTTGAAAACAGAAGACCTATAAAATGGATGATATCGAAATAGAACACGAATAATTTGTGTTGTGCGTTTCCTGTGACTAAATATACGAAGTCTTATTCAGATCAGTGCTTAGTAAATATCTTTTATAATACATTATTGATGTTCTAAAAACAATTTTCTATCTTTGTATGAGTGTATGAGATTTTTTCGATTTCCCAACTGATTAAGTCGATGTATTGGTTGCAGCAAGGTGCACGGATGAATCGAATAATCAGTAACAAAAACACAATGAAAATGATAAGAAAGCGAATGCAGTCAATAAAAGTTCTTTCCATGTAAAAGTTTATTCTATGGTTCCAAATAAACATATATGAGAATGAAAACTACTTAAAAGTTGCAATTTAGCAATATACAGAATTCGTTTAAAACGCGAAAAGTATTTGAGTCACTGTTTTATGCTTTTTGGTTATTTGCCTTTGCATTTAATTTGTAAGGTCATTTGAAATGAGAACAAAAATCGTAAAAACCTTTACTATTTTTTACTTTATTTATGCTTTATAATGTAACCATCGTCAAAATGAAAAATGCATTGAATTCCCTTGAACATTTATTTTCCCTTCATTCAAGTCAACAACGAAGACAAAACATTTTTGTAAATAGGCAATTTATAATATAATTGACATAATGTTAAGTACATTGAAAATAGCGTTGTGTCAAGTTAATCCCTCAAAATAGACATAATTTGTATCGGGCCACCGCACGGCGTTGCAATCGAATTCACCGCCGTCTGCGTTGTAATCATTTTTTGTTAATTCTTTTATTAACAGGCATGAACAATTTCCAAAAGTTCATAAATATGGTTGTTTTGTCTAAGTGTCATCCATCCGATGTAACCCGGGTTTTTTATGACCTTTTTCACAATTTGTAGGTTTTTTCCCCCCAAAAATTCTGCAAGTCCCCCCCGTCAACGGTACAGAATTTTTGATAAAGGCAAAATACGGGGTTTCGTTTAAATGTAAAATAAAATTTTGGCCATTTCACTAGGTTTTCCCGAAAAAAAGTTAAAACTACAAAAAACCCTTTTTTACCCGCCTATTTGGAGGGAATACCCCCCCTGCGCCGCTTCTGCAAAAGTTGCCAAAATTCCCTGATAAGTTCAGATTTTTTGGGGGGTTTTTTTTGGGTTTTTTTTTTGTCCATGAGAAAACTTACAGGGCATAAATTTTTTTTTATTATATTATTTGGCCAAACTAAAAGCAAAATTTTTTTTTAAAAAACTTTTCTTTGGAAATGTGTAGATCAAAACCCAGTTAAAAGGTTTTGTTGTAGGAAGTTATAGTTAAAGAAATTTAATATCTGAACAATTTTAAAACTAGAAAAGGTAAAGAACTTCCAGTATATTTTTTTTTAGAACTATCCTCAAAATTTTTATTATTAATTTGTAAGAACTATCATAAAAATTATTTAGAAGACAAGAACTATCCCCAACATGTTAAGAATGCGTCAATAATTTCTGTTTGTAATGGAAGTGAAACTATTTTAGCGACAGCCTTTGATCGAAAACAAAAATACGTTACATAATTCCAACCTGTTTTTTAGAATTTCCGAGCCGTGCAGTTGTCCACATGTAATTTATGGGTTCTCCCCCTGTAAATGTTTTGCTTTGGTTATTTATGAATTTAATTTTATCTTATGTTTTCCAATTTACAAATCGGATGTATTTTGGTTCAATTGTTCATAACGTTTAGATTTTGTGCAGTCTACATGTAGCTTCATGACACGTACAGACATTTGACTTTTATTGTATTTATTAAAAAAGTTTTCCGAGTAATAGATAACTAACCCACAAATAGTAATTGACACGACAAACGTGAACAATTTTGATGAACTTTACCCAAGTATGGCGGGAATTTAGTAATGCTGATTCATAATGTATTAATCTTATTGTTTAGGAACTTAATATCAATTACTTTTCCAGTTATATTCACTTATACATGTATTGGTTACTCTTCGTTATAAGTATGTATAAATGAATCTCTTAAACAAATTTGTTCTTCTGTAATAATTTCCTTTCAAGAAATAGCTAGAGCATACGGAAAAATTGTCTTAACTTCAAAACGCAATATATGTTTTAATTTTCGTTTGTTTGACAAGCAAATAGTGAAATAAATTATATTATTTACAGGGCATTTACAGACAAGATAGGACTAACATTAGTCATGTATCTACATGCAAATGTAACTGACATGACGTATGTGGACAGGTTACTCGCTTTTGTCATATCTGTAAGTATTAGATAGTTACTTTTTTTTTCGAAAATGACTTTTTTCAAAACGGCTGTTATCATTCATAATCTAAAAAGTGTGGTTCTTATATTTAACCGTAAGGTTTTATTATTTATATTAATAAATGTAAGATGTCTATAATAGATATGTTCATATAGCTACATCTAAGGCACTTAAAGCTTCATAATCCCTGATAGAAAATACTAACAAAATATTGGTTTCCTTAATACTTCTTTTACTATACATTATTAAAATGGAAAACAAAACACACAAAATGAACAAAAAATACAAAACATTTTATTATTGTTCTTGAAAGCAACTTATGCAGTTTAAAGTTTAATGTCGTAATTGAACATTAAGACATATCTTATATTAGCTGTCGCATGCGGAAATTTAAATTTATAAAACGCATATTCATTTTCAGGAAAGTATATGTCAATAAATTCCTGAAACTTAGAAGCGAATAAATCTTTGTAAATGTTTAAATTTCCTTAATATTAGAATGAAGATAATGTACTTGGAAGTCATTTCAATCTACATGTCTCTTGTCATAGTTAACAATGATGAAATACTTGACTTTCTTATTGAAATCAAAGTAGAGGGATATTTAAAATCTTCCACAGCCTTTTGTTTTATTTTATTTAAAATATTTTCATTCGAGACTGGAAAAAAAGCTTGCTTCATTCCAGTTTTAAGATTTACCACTACATGGTATAATGCCAGAAACGTCATTTTGCAAACAAAGATCGAATGTTATCAAGATTCGTTGAGTTGCATTGATGCATGTGATACATGCATTACGTGTAGAAAAGTATATACATGTACATGTATTTAAATGTTACTTTTTATTGTGGTTACTGTTATCTTAAAATATTCATGATTGTTTCTTCAGGCTGTAGCTCTATATTTGACTATCACATATCATCCTGATCAGAAAAATGGAAATTAAAACAAATGAGATGAACCCAGCGGTAATATTTATCGAATTCATATATCTTATTTATCACATTCCTTTCTAAATTACGCATTATATATTGTTGCAAAGATAATTGTTATTACTTACGTATCTATACCTTATTGTTATGCTTAGTTTGCTTATTTAAAATTGTCTTGGATATTTTATGTCATAAATTGGACAAAATAGCATCAAATGAAATATCAAACAGAATTTTGATTTTTTTTTTATAAGAAATGAAACCTTTAACATTATTCTTATTAATGTTACAGAAGAGCTGTGATGTGACAAGAGGGCATGAACACTACCTCAGTCATATATTGTTATTGGAACAAGCTTCGCCCATCGCATTGAAGGCCATTATAAAAAGAGAAGAGAAAAAATGTGGAAAAGATATTGGGATTTTGCTAATTGAGAATAAAGATACGTTTAAAACCCAGTACGAAATAGAGTTTCTTCAATTATTTCAAAGAGAAGATGTTAATGACAACATTGATACGTGGGACACTCTTCAATTGTGTGCTGTTACATTTGCTTTGTTTAAATCTGATCTAACTGAACCAGAAGTTAAAGCCATTCAATGTATATATGATCAGAGGAAAGATATTGAACATTACTTAGAATGTGCCTCCCTAACATACAATACCTACAAGGAGAAACAATATTTATTGCACAACCAATTACTTGAGTTAATAACGCTCATAGACGACAAAGCTAATCTTGATTGTAAACGTATGGTGTTTTCATTTCAATCAAAAACAATAAAATTAAGCGAATCACAGATAGGCAAACTAACACAGACAGATGACATTAACACTCATCTTAAAATTGCAATAGAAGAAGATGTCGTAACAGAGAATGATATCATTGGCGAAGAGAACGATCAACAGCTCCAGACAAATGGTAAGTATTTGTGTTACAGACGTATAGAATTACATTTAAATTTGTTCACATGGCTATCTTTTATCTAAATACATTACTTTATACACACGTTAGTATGCAAGTTTTAAAAATAGTGTTTATTTTTGTCTATAGCGATATAATTGTTTTATTGATATCCAGGATCGAATATTAAGTAAAGTGAGCGTTCATGTGTGTTTATTCTAAATTTGTATTCAGCATGAGTGAAACTGATACAATACATGGTCAATCAAATGATATATAATGTACTTTATCTTTGAAGAAATTTTATACAGTCATGTTTTTATTCCATGTTTACCTGACTGAACCAGAACAAGGTATGAACAAATTAATCTAGAGAATTTACTTAATGTTTATTTCTTTGTGAAATTGTCTTATTCATGTCTGTGCTGTTGTCTATTTTATTTCATTGAATCATTTTGTAAGACGCTTATCAGTTTACAAGTATGTGCTTTATGCAAGTTTAGCATAAAATATGAGATCGTATTCAATTTGATAATGAAAGGAGCAGTATAACGCCTCGGGTAACAGTATTTATTTCGAGGGATGATATTTTTACTATTCGACACAAAGCCATGTGTTAAGTATACTATTACCACAAACTGCAATGATCTAAAAAGTTCAATTAAAACTAACTGTAACAAAATTGAACCAAGAGTAACAATTACTCAACTGTCCTTGCCTTACAAGTTGCAAGACATTAGTGAACTTGAACTATTTTTCTTTTATTCTTTAAGGGAATGATGATATAAAACAGTCATGAACATACAATAAACTGTCTTTCATTTGTAAACGAAAACACACACACATTTATCCGTTATGATCTATAAAATCTGATCCTATGCTAACCAGAAAATTCTTCTCATGGATTTCGACAATGTGCCTATACGGAATTACGATGGTATCCTACATCTTCATGTTTCACTGATTAAATTTGTTAAATAATCCTTTAATCGTCTGTTTGTTCCATTTTGACACATATTAAATCACATGCAATAACTTCAAAAAACGAATTTGTATTTCTTACTTTTCAATTATTCAACCAAAAGACAATAAAGACGCGAAATACTTTCCAGATGCAAACAATTAATATTTCTGTCTTGCATTAGTCTATTTGGTAATGGCCCTTCGTGATGAACACCGAAGAATTAGAGATTTAATCGAGAAAACGAATGGCGGCAATTTTTTGTGTTAGAAAATAAACCACGTCACTAAATTTTATACTGACGTGTTAAAAAGTACTTTTACTTATGTAACAGTACAAATTTCTTAGTGATGTGCTACACTAGAATTAACAGTATGAATAACTCTCAGTAGCCTTTGGAAAATTAACATTACCAAACCGTTAGTGGTAATAACATACAAAACAATTGATATAGCTGAATTATAATCATATAAACAAAATGCAATATACTTCAGGCCAAACGTTCACTGAAGAACTTCAGAACAAAACTGTCTACGTCAATGATTCAGCTGTTTTGACATGTAAACTGAACATTCCAACAGATGAAAATGTTGAGTGGAGGAAAGATAACAAACCGGTTGAAACTTCAAACAATTTAATGGTCATGAGCAAGAATGGCAATCACTGGTTAGCGATTTCCCGTGCATCATTGGAAGATCTGGGTCAATATACGTGTATATATGGCCATATTTCAACATCCGCTGATCTTACTGTTATAGGTATACTTGTATTCTTGTTGAATGCTTAGAAGCAGATAAAGAGATAGTCATACTTACCATGGCATTTACAACTTTTAAAGCTTTCTATCTAGTTAATAAAACGAGTATATGAAAATTATAATTTTAGATAAGGCTTTAACTTAAGTTTGATTGACAACTAACGACATTATAATAAGTCTATTCCATAACCAAATAATAATTGTTAATTTGGTTACAAGGATTAGGAAGCGTAAATATTTGTACATTCACGAAAAAGATCCTGCTAGGAAAACTATGTTATGGCAACATTATTTTTGAGTTTCTTTTAGTACATCATTGCAAACGAAAAAACATTTGCTTCATGAATTAATCATTTTAATGTATAATTTATTTTCAAAACAAATATGTGTGTCTTTTTTTCATATATTGCAATATTAGACTTAATATCGAATGATCAAATGAATTGCAAATGTATTATGCTTCGTTCAATTATCATGATCCCATCATATTGAAACAGATGAGGCATTACGTGTGGTCGTTGATTTGCCTGTCAAGATTGAAGTTATTGAGCATGGAAACATTGATATAGAATGTAAGGTGAACCTGCTATCGAGTAAACCTATTTGGCGACACAAAGGGGAAAGTCTACAATCATCTTGTAGAAAGGTTATACTAGCCAATGGTAATACACATAAATTGATGATCACGAATGTAACATTACACGACGAGGGTGAATATATAATTGACTTTGGGAATGTCTCATCTAAAACAACAGTTCAAATACAAGGTAAAATCAACACATTTGGAAGTTATCTAAGTTTGGGTAATATTGATACTAATTGCTGTTGGTTTTAATTCGACCTTTTTGTAAGTTTTTGTCACAACATGATTGTATTCATTTGGTTTTGGTCAAGACCTTGACTTTAAATTTAAAAGCAAATAATGCCATTAATTTCATACCGAATTTTGAAGATGCCAGATCATTGGTGCAATTTTTTCTTCAATTTAATTTAGGGGAAAAAGACATTATTCACAGAAAACAGATAACACACGAATTGTATAGAAATTGGATGAGAGGCGCTCTAGCGTTAAAATATTTGAAAATCGGTTTAGAGGGGTTTTCCAACAAGGTTGTTACTAAACAACATAATGATCTAATGAAAACACTTGGAAACACATGCAACACTTGTACAGAGAGAAGTCTTCTCCCACATAAACAAGATCAATGTCCACGGCAAGGAAAACACCAATGTTTATGTGCTAAGAGTCAGAAAAACAAGTCAAGACAAACGTGTCCAAATGGGGGATTTTGTGGCAACGTTTATAATCGAATAGTTTGTAAACATCGCTTTCAAGATCCATCATTTACAAACACAGATGTCCAGAAATGGAGCAGTGATCCGTGGAGTGTTGCTACATGCTTTATAAATACTTCTGGCTACAAAGGCAAACAATCAGCTAAAGATGTCGACTGCTCTGGTTTACTTAGTATGTGTATAAACAACATTTATATAGAAATGATGCTTGGGGAAGTTATCATCGATGGGAAAATAGATGCGTTTGCACAGGTAAACATCTTCACCACAGTTATCATCTGTTGTTGGTTGTAATCTCAATTGAACATTATTTAATATTTAGCCTTTAAAGTGCAATTCTAGAACAGCCTTTTCGAATAGGCTTTAAAGTTGCTTAATTTACAAATAGAGTGTTTTAGCAACACATTAAAATGAGAATTTAAATATTGAAGTTTTATTTTATAGGCACGGGAAGCGCGGAATGATATTCTTCACAGTCCAAACTATGAACTATCTGAAAATCAACTAAACAAGTTTATCAAAATGTTCAAAGAAGTACTAGAAATCAAGGACAAACATGGCAATACACCACTGAAAGGGGAGCCAGGCGTTGCAAATGCCTTACATTTACTAGATATGGTAACTATCCTATAAGAGTAATTATAAAGACAAAATTTGCCGAATTGGGATACATTGTATTGGTTCTTTACGTAATAAATCGTCTCCTTTCTAAATGTATTAATTAAGAATATATTGATCAATTTTGTAATATTTGTTGCAAAATATACTTTAGCAATTTCTAAATTCTTAACAACTTGTTATTTTGCAATACATGTATAATTTGTAATAGTGCGTTCAGGTCCTTTTGCATAATTGTGAAACACATTTATTGACTATAATAGTGAGAACATTATTGTCTATAATAGTAAGTACAATAACTTTATCTGTTGTAACATTGTAGTGGATCAATCTGTATCATCTTGCAAACGTGAGTTCGTTAATTCTAGGCTTTTCACACATATACACAGTCAAATATTTGAGTATTAACAAGATTGCAACAATACAGAATGTAAAAAATTACCAACAAAGCCTATTACATGAAAATAATTCGGGAGTTTGTTGTAAAAAAATTAACCTGGATAAACGTAAGTTCATTTTGACCTTCTCTTGTAGTACATACTTTGATGTCAAGTGATACTAAAGGTCCTTCCATTCTTATGAAATAAAATTGGCCTAATATGCATTCAGACATGTGTGTATTGTATGACAAAGGCAAATTCGTCAAATGAGTTTACGGACCGGAGTCCTATCATAAATTTCTTACAGGTGCAACAAAATCAGATTGAGATTAACCTTGAACATGAGATGAGAGAGCTGAGAGCGCATGGGATGTCTAGATTAGAAGAGAAATACGAAACAGCAAAAGAACAGGCAAGTGTTATAGCTAATGCATTTGAGTATTGTTAGAACATGCTTTTACGACCGATAAAGTAAGGCAATATTGTTTTTCAAGTCTAATACAATGGATAATAAGTTCAAAAGGTCTTTTAAAAATACTGCGATTCTAAAGTTGCTAGTCTTTTTATTGTATACGAATCATTACTGAGAAACAGATGTTAAAACAGATGCCTCTTACTGTTACATGTCTCTCTGTTAACCATCATGCACGCTTGAATATATAGCCTCGTTTAGATTTTTTGAACATAACATTCATTAGTAATGGAAAAGAGTACAATTTTGAATGACATAAAAGTGTTATTACGTCAATATACTTTGTGGTCAGGTCTAAACTACTGTCTTCTATCCTAGGTAAACACATATAGTATTTAGACGGTAGTATCCGAACTATTCCAGTGTTCTGTTAGTATTATCTTGGGTTTTAGAAAATAAGGAATTAAATGAATATTACCAAAATATATATAATTAAATTTTAGTTCCTTCTTCGTAATGTTTATGCACAATAATCGAATGGTTCGAATAATATATATAATGTAACACTTTAATTTTTTTTCTTCAGCATGAATTGAAACTTCAACTGATAGAGCAACAGATAAAAGGTTTGTCCTTGAATTTACACGTAACGGTGAATTTCAAAAATCCTGTATCCGTTTGAAAAGAATTACATTTATTCCCTTAAATTGCACAAATTCATAAATTGTTTCCTTTTTATGATAGAACTGTTGGATTTGACAAAACAGTAACATTATGCAAAATTGATATAACTTATGTTATACTGATATACGTACAAAATATATAAATAGCTACAAAGAGAAAGAAGAATTTTTAAAAAAATGAAGCTACAAATAGAACCACACTTTGAAATGAAAATGATGTTTGAATAGACATATATCAGGAATGAGGGGTTTGAGAATTTGACACTATAAAAAAGTTTAAGCAAGAAACATTTTCTAATAAAAAGTCTTTATTTCTATAAAAAATAAACAATCAAAAGAAAAAAAAAGGAATAATCCATAAATAGAAAACATTCCAGAGTTTGCAGACTTTTTCTTTTAAAAGCCTTGTAACTTTGAACAGAAACAGTGTTGTTCTTGTTTAAAAGTTAAAAAAACACAAAAGTGTTGGTGTGTCAAAACTATCTTGCAAAAACGTTTTGTCTAAAAATGGATTCTTCCAATTTTATATACATGCGGGATAACTTAAAAATAGGATACGCATTATTGAATATCATTTTCATAAATTTCCTTTATTGCTCAAGTTGTGTTTTTATTTACAGATAAAGAAAATGAGCTTGGGCTTATGCTTAATCTTAGATCTGCAGGAAAACAAAACAATCTTAAAGGTAATAAATTTAAAAAAAAATGAAAATTCACAACTTTTATCAATAAAGACTTGTTAACATTGAACACAAGACAAAAGGAAAACAGATACAGAACATTATTATTATTTTATACATTTACTTGTTTGAAGACTAAAATGAGAATATAAGTTGAACTAGCTATATTTGAAATATATCAATAATTCATAGTCAAAATGCCAGTTCTCTATATTTTCCTTGTTGTTCTTGCATGAAAACTGCGCACGTAAGGTGTATTGTAACGAAGACAGAAACATGATTTTACAGATATAATAACGCAAGCATGCACTTTGTTTTTTAATATGCATGATTAATGGCACCATGAATAACGGATATAATCGGGAAACCATAAAGAAACCTGTGTTACATTTATGTGGAAAAAAATAACGAATGGCAAATGTAACTTATTTGAGAATAGCGCTAATACACTATTTGTGCGGGCATTAACATCTGCATATGTTGATGCACATTAAACGGTGCATTAATTCTCTATTATGTTTTATTTTCAGAGCACTTCTTGCTTGATCTACAAATAAAAGTTATTGCTAAAAATGGTGAAAAGAATGCTGAAGGGAATCAACGAATTTATGAGGTAATGAGAGACTATATTAAAGATAACGATGGTATGACTTGTTCGCCTTTTGGTGAAAGATCAACTGATACACCAGTCTGTCACCTCGTAGATTTCATCAAGGCCATAAAGAAATGCCGTATCATAGATATTTCTGTCACTGACCAATCTTCAACAGACATACAAATCAACTGCCCCAGTTCGAAGGCCATGGAAGATTTTCTCAAGTCTGTCATCAGTAACGAATTTCAACAAAAACTGTTTGGCCTTAGACGATGGCTACAAGTGCAATATGGCATTGAATCGCATGACATAATTGCCAATTGCTCATCAAATGGCATGGAGAAAGCAAAACAACATCTGCGTAAGTTAAATATGAATAATAATGATAATTAATTTTTTTTATATTCAACAGTGTTATGCTAAAGTAAAACATTTGTAATCAGTGCATATTAATAGTATTTATTGACTGATTAAATCAAAATTAATTAAAAAAATCTTTTGCTCATTATCGTTAAGATATCTAAGGATCATTGAACATCTTAATACGTTGATATTTTTATTCTGTAAACACAAAGACATGTACAGATATTTGAAAACGTAAATTTAAAACCGTAAATCTACTGTCTTCAGACCTTACTGACGTAACTAGAAGTATGACTTGTGCCGAACATCAAAATACGCAATGTACTCTCTATTGTCCCGACCATGACACGTTTTTATGTACAGCATGCAAGGGATCAAGACATGGGTAATTATTAATTTCTTACAATCAGTAATTTATAGTGGTTAATGTGGTACAAAAGGTATCACATTAAACTAACAAATTACAAAAGCGTGCAACAATTACTGTTAACTTATCTATCAGAAACATTTAAGGTTGATTTCTCTTAAATTACTTGAAAAATAAAATAGAAAAAGCTATATTTTGACTAAAAAAATCATTCCATACCTTTTATTTGAAATATTTCCAGCTGCCATAAAGGATCTGTGTATCTTTGAAAAAGGTTTATAATTGAGATATATCTAATTATCCTGTTGTTGGTAAAGTATGATTAATGAAAACAAAAATGTCAACAATAGTTAAATCTCTTTCGTACGACAAAACAACTTTTATTGGCCCACACTTTTGTTCCTAACTTTAATTGAAAGCGTGCGACAATAACTGACATCTCATCAGTCAGAAACATTGAAGTTTGATTTTACTTTTAAATTTGTAAACAAATTAGAACAATTAATACTTTTACAAAAAATCATTTGATACTTTTATTGACTAGTCATTTTTATTCCTCATTGTACCATATTGAAATAATCTAAATTTATTTGGTTAGTTAGACGAATCAAACATAAATAGTCAACACCTTTGATAAAAATTGTAGTGTTGACAGGATAATAAGTCTTCTTGTTGAATCATGCAATATAACCTAAACTAACAATAATGATTGACAAATTCCAGCATTTTGATAGTTTCTTTTATTTATTTAACAGTTAACAGAGTAATAATTATTGTTCGAAGAAAGAATCCGCCAGTTTTTCTTTAATATGACACTTATCTTATATGTATGAAGAATAATATGTAAAAATTTGAATTGAAATAACATGTTTTATCTTAATTCGTAATATCAGCTGTTATGTGAATATGATGATCATGATAATTGTTTCAATTATGTTTTTATCATGATAATGTACAATTTATGTCTCATAAAAAGTGGATATTGAATGAGTGTTTGTTTATTCTTGCACATCAGACAGTACATGTATTATCTTCCGTTTACACTGCTGCTAGAAAAACCTGACTTACACCCCATGCAAGACAAGTCGAGTGCTTTAAATGACTTCATTGCCTCCGTCCTTTTATGAATGAGTTGCGTTCTTAGGATTACGTCATTTTACCGTTGTGAATGAAGTTATAAGTTCATTCGCTACTTTGAGAAAAAGTGCGTAATGATAAGATCAGTTTTTATTATAACTTCTGTTCTGAAATGTAATGTAATATGCAAGAAAACAATTAAACACAGGATGTCCTTATCACGGGAATATCTAGCTCTTGCGACTCTGTTTAGCGGAACTTCGGCTAAGCCTCGTTACCAGTTACACAAACAGTTACCCTCGAGCTATGGTATGTACCGGCAGCCAGTGTAATATTTTTTATAATTAAACTTATTGAAAGAGATGAATAAAATTATATTTAACAAGTCTTTGGCGAGTATAATATTGTTTTATTCAACGAGTTCAATAAATTTAATATTGAATCTACACGAATATAATATTCTATATGTCAAATACATAAAATAAGAACATAAACTGTTAAAAGGAGTCATTTGTCATTGACGCGTCTATAGTGTAAAGCTAACGTTAGCGGTATTTAACGCTATGTTAATATACAGCACAAATGACGTCACGTCAAAGTGTTATTACACCAGTGTAATATCGTTCTGATATTGAATGAGTGTAGGTTTAATTCTAAATTTATTAAACGAGTTGAATAAAATTATATTATGCGAGCCTCTGGCGAGCACAATATCGTTTTATTGAACGAGTTTAATAAATTTAGTATTGCATCTACACGAATATGATATTCTTTTTATCACATATATAAAATAAGAACGGTTAACTGTTAACAAGACTCTATTTGTATTTGACGCGCCTATAGTGTAACGCTAACAATATGTTTATAGCGCAAATGAAGTCAACTCAAAGTGTTATTACACTATTGTAATATCGTCTGGCGAAATATCGTTTTATTAAATGGCTTTATTACTCTCCTGCGCCGCGGTTAATGTGATTAAGCCATTTAATCAGAACGATATTATACTAGTGTAATAACACTTTATCACATAAAGCACAGGAGTGTAATAAAGCCATTAAATAAAAACTATATTACACTAAACTCGTTCAATAAAACAATATTATACTCGCCAGAGGCTCGCACAATATGATTTTATGCTACTCGTTCAATAAATTTAGTATTAAACCTACACTTATTCAATATCCTCTATGTATTACACTTCTGTACCGCGGTTAATGTGATAATGAATTTGAATATAGACATTGCGTTTCTTCTTCTTAACTTGTTATTACTGGTATAAACCTTTTGTTATAATACTATTTTCTTGAAACTGATCATAGTCATTCTATTTTCTAAACATGCAAATTATTAGAGCATGTATATTATTATTGACATTAAATAACTTATCAGTAATTAAAATTGGCTATTCTGTAACAGGGCTGATAACTCGTACAACTGATGAAAGTAATAACCATTCCCTGAACATGATGGGTATTTTGCATGCCGTTTTTCAACGGATTTC
Organism: Ruditapes philippinarum; assembly: GCF_026571515.1. Classification (NCBI taxonomy): domain Eukaryota; kingdom Metazoa; phylum Mollusca; class Bivalvia; order Venerida; family Veneridae; genus Ruditapes; species Ruditapes philippinarum. Next base: position 86,895 of record NW_026854659.1, on the reverse strand, counting down.
TTAGAGGCTAATACAAGGTTGCTGCTGGATTGTGCGATAATGGCCCGATGATGTCTAAAATATCATCAGGACCGCAGACCAATGGTGTATTTTATCGCCAAAAGGCAGACAGCAACCAAGTATTAACGTCGTTAATAACTACGTTAAAATATCGCCGTTAATCTTGGTTGTCGCAATTTCTAAGAAACAGACAGTTGTCAAAATCAACAAATATGTCTGTCAATAAGTTTAACAAACTGGCAAATGATAGGAGGGATTGGTGCTGACCATTTGAACATATGCTTCAATATAAACAAGAAACTTACAGAATTACAGGTACATGTTTTCATACATTGGTTTATCATAGCTGCCATATTTTACACGGCAGTTTTTGGCATGTGCAACCGATATTTCTGCGCGCTTTAAAAATGAATCCATAACAGAAATTAATTGAGATTGAGCGTGGAACTAGTTTTTCCCCAATGAAAGTACATGTACATACGATTATAAACGAAATGGATATAATATCAAAGTAAAAAAAAACTTGTAGGAATAAACCCAGGGTGCAAGCTTTTTTGTACATACTGTTTGTATTTTCTGATCGCAGATCAGGAAATACAATGCTGACATTCAGTATCTAGAACAAACCTTACAACACAAAGTAGTTCTCCAAATAGCTTAAAACAAGCGATGTAAAGAAAGAAATATTTTTATTTTGCTACAAGTATCCAACGAATTATAACGCATTCAAAGTTTAAAAGTAACTTTGGCTTATAGAATTGTCAATAAAGTCACAATCACAATTTACGCGGTTGAATATTTTATCATCAATGAAAATTGCTCGACTATTTCCGTAAAGCTTCAGATTATTGTGATCGGAATACAGCGCCGCCTAAATGGACAATTGTTATTTAGACCTTCTGAAAAATAAATTAAATGGGTGTTGACTCTTGGCTAGGACATGGACGAATTAAGGGCAATCGACGATAATCAATTTGCACCAGAAGTACCGGTCTTATCAGTTAAACACCCGATAATTCACGTTAACAAAACGCTATTAGCGATGTCAATACCGAGTGCCTCTATGACCACACTTCAGCGCGTAAAACACTGTCGTGCAGTAAATTATTATATACATGTCAGATTGTTTTGGCGCTTAATTTTTACATCAGTGTTAAACAAAAGGTTTACTGTTAACAAAATAAAAGCGAAATTCATAATATTCTACATTAAATTCAAGCTGTTTTCCTTGCGCTAATCACTTATTTACACTATACTCGAGCTCTTTCTGACATACTTAAAAAGTTAAATAAAGAAACTTTCCTATGCTTTTGTAGATTTCTCTCAAGCTTTTGATAAAGTATGGAGGGTGGGTATAAATTGCTCGAAAATTCTATGAATGGTAAAGTTTTCATAGTTATTATTAATATTCACAAACTCATTTAATCATTTATTTTACATAATTGAGCTGTATCGGCGTCGTTCATTTCCGAAAAAGTGGTTCTAAATTTGTAATTATTGATAAGCATTTTTGTTTGTCACTTTTTATGAGTCTCGTATGATTATATCATTTATTGTAAATTCCTCATATTTGCATGTATACATGTATTGGGAGAAATAAAGATTATGTTATGTTATGGTAAGGCAGGGTGTGAATTTGTATCCAGTCATTTCTTCCATGTACTTATTATAATAAATGACCTCCAAACTTATTTACAGAATAGTGAAACTGTTGAATCACGACGATCTTACGTTATGGCTCACACTTCTTGTTATTCTTTATTCTGTTATCGAACACTGCTAACTTAAATAGTTATTTTTGGTGCTTGGTAAACCAGGGATTCTACATTTTATTTCGGAGATGAAAATATCGAGATATCAAATTCTTACCATGACATGACTTAGGTGTGACATTCTCTCCTTAAAGCTAGAAACAAGAATTTAAGGCAATGTATTTTCGATTTACCACTAGATCTTACAATTAAACTATTTGATCACACTGTCTTTCTATTGACATTTTGACATTTGGATATGTTTTTTTTTTAGATTTGAAAATTTAGATATATTAGAAAAAGTTCATAATGAATTTCTACGTAAAATAACCAAATCTCGTAAATCCGGCGAACTTGGATGGTATCTATTATCTATTATAAATCTCATTTTGGAATCGTTTCATTAAGAGGAAAAATGAATAAAGGTTAAACTTTACAAATACAAGGCCAGTTTTCCAAATCATGAGTTTAAATTGATCACTTTTAAGATAAGAGACATTCTGAATTGTGTTCGCCGCCTGATCTTTTGGAAAACCAGACCCAAACAAATCACGTGCATATACATAAACTTAAACTTCTACATAAATACTAATATACCAATACAGACAGACTTGGTAATTGCAGCTTCATCATTCAAATTATGAAGACTCTTTCTTTACAGCAAATCATAAACTTCCTGGAGAAAATGATACGATGGTTATCCTAAAAATAAAAGTCTTTGTACATTGTGTAGCGTCTACCGAATTGGTACCGAACAGCATTACTTTTTACATTGTAGTTTTTTTCGGGCGACCAAGAGAGCATTTTTTCCAAAACGCAAATTTAATACACGAACACGAAATTTCGCTTCAATCACTATTAAAATCAAATAACGTACATGTTTTAGGGAGCTTCGAAAAAATATAAATTCTACTATAAAAACAATCTTTATGCCTCCATATTTAATAATTAATGAAAAATTTCATTTAATATTACTCATTCGTTTGTTTTCTTTAATTGTATGTTTATTTTTTTCAATATTTTTTTGTATGTACTATCTTATTTATTAAGTCATTGAGTCAGTAAGAAATGCAAGTACATATTATCTTATTGTACAATTTATAAATCGATATAGCTAACATTTTTACAGACAAAGTGTTTTCCAACATATTCCGATAATTTAAATCCCATTGGTTCATAATAATTAAGATTCTCTCGTATGCATATTGTTATACTTTTTTAAATCTATGAATGGCCTACCTTATTGTTGTAGATAACTGTTATGCACGACATTCACACGCAGATTTACTACATGCTTGTGCTAATGTTTAGTACTAAATAACGTGTTTAACATACATGCAGGTGCGTATTCGGAACATAACTGTTCAAATCGTAATTAGAAACAACCTCCAATTTTTTTTCTTCAAAAGTCTAACCTGCCCATGCGACCGCGTGTATTAAGCTACTTTCAATCCCCCCGTTCATATCTTTGATGTATTAAGCGACTTTTGCTCAACGCGACCAACGACCGCTAATTAGTCAGCTAATTGAGATCACTCTTTTCATTAAACGACAACTTTTACCTGTCAAGTAATTGTGTTTTAGAGAACACCGCCTCGTTATGTCACAAGTGTCAACAATCAAAACACAATATATAAATGTGTGAGAAACTCTATTTGCCATACATTTTTAGTGTATACAAATAAAGGTAAGTATACACGTGACGTGTATTATCCAATAATATCGATAAAACAATGCAACGCTCCATCCCTACTCAGATGGTGTATACGCTTGGCTGTTGATATTTCAACTGACCTTGAACTTGACCAGCAATTAAATTAATCTTTACAATCAGATGTAGTTTGTAAATTTCAAATGAAAAATGCACAACAGAAAAAAGCTTCACTTATCAGGGTTTTCGTGTTGGAGACAGGGAAATACAACGCTGAAGTTTAAAAATTCTGGAAAAATGTCAAACATGTACGTAATGGATCAAAACTGATTTGTCAATAAAGGTCTGAAAGTCATTTTTTAACATTAGCATCCATTTAGATTATCGGAGCGTTCTAATTATTAAACATTTATACAAATGAAGTTGAAAAACATTCCCACCGCAAAAGAAAGATGTCATGTATAAATTTTGACTTTTTATCATGCTTTGTCTTAATGGACCGTTTCATTGAGCGCCCGTTTTGGGTGTTTCCCTTGCGCGGTCGCTTAATACAAATTTGTAGTTTAATAAATTAATGGTTTGCATTAATCAATCTCGGCTCGATATTTCATTTCTAAGTTTAGAAGAAGATATTTATATTTTTTTTATTTGGAAGTGTACTCTGTTAAATGATTATTCATTTTTGTACTGGAACTATTCATTCTCTGTTATATAAACATTTTGTAAGGTTCTCCATTTTGAATTGAAAAAAAAACTTGGGTGGGACAGAATTGCAATAACCGGAAGAAAGCATTTATACTTCGAAAAATATACTGATATACGGGAATATACGGTCCCGTATTTTTGATATATACGGGCGTATACGGGATGTATTCGTCGAATATACGGACCAAGTATACGAGTCCGTATAGGGATCACCGAGTATACGGGAAGTCCGTATATGCATCAGGCATATACGGAATTCCGTATTTGCCCCATATACATGTACGTATATTTGTTCGTACTTTTGAAGTATACGGAGAATAAAATCCCGTATACGGACTATATTAAGGTTGTTATCCCTAGTATACTATAAATATACCAAGGATATACGGGACTGTATTTTCTACATATACAGAGGATATACGGACTCGTATTTTCTACGTATACAGAGGATATACAGAACCGTATATTCTACATATACAGAGGATATACGGACTCGTATTTTCCACATATACAGATGATGTACGGAATTGTATTTTCTACATATACAGAAGATATACGGAATCGTATTTTCTACATATACAAGGGATATACGGAATCGTATTTTCAATATATACAGGGGATATACGGAATTGCATTTTTCTGTTGTCCACAGGGAATACAGAACTGTATTTTCTTGATAAAAGAAGATACACATAATATCAAAAGCATGCATTTACATATAGGTGACACATATACATGACCGAAATGCAGACTTGTACAATAGAACATGTTTTATTTCACATTTTGAATGGGAACTGTAAAGTCATATGCTTAAGAACTTTATCTTCACAATTGGAGTATTTCAAATAATAAAGTAAAAACCAAATCGCGTCACTCTTAAATATTTATTATTTCATAAACATCAATTCAATATGTATACATATATTAAACAAAATAAACATGTCTTCGCTACAACAGTCATATATTGTTGCAGGCCTTATTCCAGAGGGACAAATTAATGTAGCGTTGCAACGGAACGGCGATATACCGGTATGATGCGGTACAGAGTCATGAAATACGTATCACAGTGGAGAAAATCCGCACTGCGATATTTTCTTTAGAGATCGAGTTATACATGTACATGTTTCGATATTTTCAAGCCGTAACCTTTATGAATTGCATGTTGTTTAAATCTAGAACAAACTATACCAACTTGAAGTTCGATTCTATTTATCTTAACAATGATTTTTATGAGCCACTTATATTACACCCATAAAATATTATAAAGATATTCATATCATTTGTTCGTGTTAACATTCACATATAATTTTAGGAAAATGAGTCCATAGCACAAATAATTATTACAGAAAGTTTTAATAATAATCATTAAAACTAAAAATCCGTATTCACAGAAATTCGTCATTTAAACACAGTTCTTAAAAGCACTTAAATAATTCAATCATCTATAGGAATGTTACGTAGACCAGTGTGACGGTGTCTATTTCGTGACGTAGGAAATGTTATCTCCAGATATTGCAATCTTCTTCGGCATATGTATCTGAAAAAGAGAGTTTAAAATCCTGTTTAAATAGTGTCATGAAATAGTTATCACAACTTTCAAAAAGACTATACACAAGCATTTTTTAAGCGTATACATATACGAGATACATTTTTTTTCTAACGCAAATTTCAAATTTTTTTTTATATTATTAGGATAAAGATGTCATTTATAAGCAACCATTTACACAGGATTTAAATGAAATGATTAATCTATGACGGATGATAAGTTATATGTTTTTGTTATAAAACCTTTACGAATATATCTATTTCACACCTGTAATATAAATGATAATAGTATCTTTGTTCTATGTAAAGAGTGTTTTATTGATTAAAAATATATTAATACAAAATAACATTGTATTGGGAAAAAATGCTGACATAATCTGTTTGATCGTTTAACGATGTACATTAGCATTGTAAGTAGGAGTCAATCCGTTTGAAAAAAGGCTTAAAGAGTACAGATATTTGTTTCTCAGATATAGATCCGTGTTTGCAAAATGATATCCAATTAAGTAAAAGGTGGAATACACAGCTATACTTCTCATTTATATAAAAACGTTAACCTTAACAAATTTGGATTATTGTTTGTTTCAATTTCAATTGTTTCAAAAACTATCTCAGCAACAAATGAATACCTTCAATATACAATAGTGTAGATTAATATGTTTTTTATTGTTACGACTGTCTAACTAGGGCAGTTGACAATAGATTCTCTTACAGTGTGTCATCTCTAAAAATAAAGTGATAATTCTCACGAAATATAAATAAAAATATCCTCCCTTGCCTATAGCATTAATCTGATAGTATAAAATCAAATTCAGATAATAAAATATACGTATCATATGTGACAATTGCATAAAATAACATAGGAAATATTTTAGTTAATACATGCGAATGAGACTATTACGTGCGCACGTGAAACATTTACGTATCAACGCAATATGTTTCAAGTGCGCACAAGTACTGTGCGTTTAGTATGATGATTAAGTGGCGAGGTGGTCAAGTCCACTATCCAGGTGTAAAACAGCTATCATATTGTGTTTATTATCTTCAAACAGGCTAGCTATATAAATTAAATTATCAACAAATTAATCAACTCTCAGCGTAATGCAGTAGGTAAGGTTGCGGTAAATATCAATGCAAGACAGCTAGGCTCGGATTGCACCTTTTCCCCAAAAATATTGCTTTATAATTATCAATCAGGTAAGAAAGTTTTGTATCATTTATTGTAAAGATTATAAATGCTGTGATATTTTCTATAATCTTCTCATTTTGTTTTAAATGTAGCTATATTTAGCCCTATTTAGCAAGTTGGTGCAAACATACGGAATGCATGATACTGTACACAGACTGTTTCAACTATAGTTAAGTTTGCACGAAATACTATTGCACTGCAAAAGTACTATGACTACTACATACTACACACTATACAAGGATAAAAATCACTATCATCCGTGCATGTATATCTAAATTATTAAATATCATAACAAAACTACATTTCTATCCCAATTCATTTTCTAATGTAAAATTTAAAAAAAATATGGAAAGAAAAACGCAAAAAAGTAAGACAACTTGTGAGGCTCGAACTTGTGATAAAATTTAATGTGTATGACATTCTAACTTTTCCATCAAGACATTTCAAATTCTATTTCTTATCTGACATTATATTCGCTTTGAAAACCCTGTTTTACCTATTCAGGCAAATGTTGTTAACTTTAGTGTACATGTCCAAATAAAAATATAACGTCACTCTCACATTATCAAAGCGGCGTACTTATATAATAATCTCATTTATATCATTTACATATTATATAAAAGTGATTAAACTGTAAAGAAATACATTTTTTTTTGATACAGTAATATGTTTAAGAAAAGAAAACTAATTTGATAAAATAAAGTCGCATGCACAGTGCATCTATATCAAACCATTGTGTGTGTTCGAGTTAATTCTTATATTTTATATATTTGATTTTTGCATATTAAAAGCAAGTATGGTTTAGCATTTTCAAATGCGCGGCAAAATGCTTATATCATATATGCCTTAATTGACATCATTTTATGAAGTGTGACATCATTCCGCCTAAGAATTGATTCTAACAAGATATAAAAGAGAACCAATGTATTTATAACAGTAAACTAACCACATTTATTCTGGTCAAAATAAATTGGGGTAATTAAGGAATTTGACTTTGCCTTAGGAAAGAATAAAACACATGATGTCAGTACAGAGTGGAATATATGAGTCTGGGTAACTCTTCTACACAGACATATGTCCGTGTAATTGTCTTATTTTATTCACAAAACACAACAATGTATATACGTGAACTTACATCTATATAACTTGCTACCATACTTTGCTTCATCTACAATTGCTGTAAAGAGGGCACAGCTGCATTTCTAGAAGATTTAACTGTCCTGAAAAATCAGAACATAACTTCAGCATAAAATGATAAAGAGCACATTGAAAATATTTCATAAGTGATCACATGTGCGAAAGTGTTAATACTGTAGGAACGTGTTCACTTTTATGTGCATGTGTAGTTATGTATTTTGTGTGTTCGTGCGTGCGTGCGTGCGTGTGTTACCAATTGCTTTATGTGAAATATAAGTCAAAATATGGAATGTCGAAAAATGTGTGATATACAAAGCTCAATACAGTTTTTCAAGCTTTTAAATTTATGTATAATGAAATATTAAATAACTGTTTCCTCAAACAGGCGCGTGTTTGTGACTGACCCATGCGATATCACCTTATGCGTAATGTTTATCTTAAAAACTAAACAAAGAGTTTTAATTATAATAAGAAAAAAATATTTAAATTTTGATTTATCCAATAAAAAATTCATTGTAAATGTCGAAAACTCAGTTCATGGATATACAATTTAAAATCTGGGTAATCCTGAATAAGGTAGATAAATAACCAAAAATATCGAATGAAAACCAAGGGTTGTCTATCCTGAATTGCGAGTAAACTCGATCTTGCTAATTACTTTTCATGCTAAAACAATACAAACAAAACCGTTTTAAAACTTCTGGTTCGTTGCGATATTTTATATTCACGAGTTTTAAAATTCTTACACCGACAACAGGCTCCTGATCTAAGCTTCGTATCAATGTAAAAATAAACATAATTGAGCCGCGTCACGACAAAACCAACATAATGGGTTTGCGACCAGCATGGATCCAGACCAGCCTGCGCATCCGCGTAGTCTGATCAGGATCCATGTTGTTCGCTTACAAACTCTATAACAAGTAGATAAACCGTTAGCGAACAGCGTGGATCCTGATCAGACTGCGCGGATGCGCAGGCTGGTCTGGATCCATGCTGGTCGCAAACCCATTATGTTGGTTTTGTCGTGACGCGGCTCATATGTTTTGACACCAAGGGTAAGTGAATTAACAGTTAACTGTTAAACTTAACACCTGTCGGCCATATTGCATGCAATCATACACATACTTTGTATTAATGTAAATAAAAAATTCTGACAATTATTTTCATTTTATTTATTCATCTAAATGTATAATGATTTATTCTCATTTAAATAAAAAAGAAATGTTTGTTTCCTATTTTTGTTTAAGATTTGTGTTCATTTAAGAATAGGTTAATATAAATAAGAAATATAAATATGTGTACAGAAACTTAAAAAAGTGAATAAAATTGAAAAGAGCGGAGTCTTTAAATTGACTTATGTTTGCATCAAATAATGGGGATTTGTATACAAATAAAAACTGCGAATATAAAACAAGTATTCTGTTCGTTAAATTATCAAGACTGAGAAACAATTTTATCTAAAAATTTATAAACCTATTTTTTAGAAGTACTAAGCAATTTTCTTTTAAAATATGTAAATCTGTTAATTTTGATAATTTTTGTTATTATATTGAATAGATATCAGATAACCTATTTTTCGGCTATCAATGTCATAAATTACTATTAAAATGAATAGAATTTGAGTGTCTCTTTTCGATAAGATCTTTCTTGCACATTGATTCGCACCCCTGCTGTAAAGTGATAATTGAGATCGCTCAAGATTATAAGGTCCAATCAGTTGACCAATCAAGCATACATAGGTCGTGTCACACACACTGATTAATTCCTTTGTACTTAACCATGTCCAGGGGCTGTAATACCTTGACATCTTCGGTGTTTAAATGTCGTAATTTTTAACTCGGTGTCTTTTTTACCCTGAAGGGAAGTTATGATTAACGCATTTAACAAATGCCCTTTTCATTGTTTTGTTTTTGCATTTTTTCATATAAATTATTAATTAAACAAGATACAGTTTAGAAATCAAAATCAAACTCGTAACCTCCCAGTCTAAATTTAGGGATATATCCCTGCTTTAATTATCTAATCCGGCGGCCATATTGGATAGCGAAACAGATTAAACAGTGTTACAGTTTTCTAAAAACAAATCAGTTTAACCCTGAAATAAGCTGTTGTTCACAAAATGCAACTATTCTATTGATCGCATATTGATAATGTAACGATAAAAAATAACTTTTAACCTACCTTGTTTTGCAATATTCTGAATTTTATTTACTATCCATTTCCAATCCCGTTTTTTCTTTTTTCATTTCGCCCGCGCTATTTCTGATTGGTTGATAGGATTCACGTCATACATAACCAACGTTTTAAACTCATTGGCTGTTTTGAAAACGCGTGATATGCCTAGATACCGTTTGTGTAATAAAGCATTTAGCATTGATAATGCCACGGCTTTATATTAAGGTCGGTGAAAATGCGGAAGAAACCAGCATACTAAGACCTTTATTCGATCCAAAATAATGCAATATTAAATTGGAAATATCATTTATCCATAAACGATAACTTTGCATACATGTATAACATAACCATTGATATATTTTATAGGCAAAACTTTGATTCTAATGCTCAATTGGTTATTCATTTTTTTGATAATAATAATAATAATAATAATAATAATAATAATAATAATAATAATAAGTATAATAATAATAATAGTATTAATGATAAATAATAATAATAATAATAATAATATAATACTTATGATGATGATGATGAAAATAGTGATAATAATAATATAATGATGATGATGATGATGATGATAATAATAATAATAATAATAATAATAATAATAATAATAATAATAATAATAATAATAATAAAAGACGTTTTAGAAGCGCTAAGAAATATTTATAAATAACACAAATTTATGTGACAACAACAATAAGCGGGTAAAACAAAAGACCCACATTAAAGTTACACATAGGACAAAAGCCCCCCCCCCGTTCATCAAATAAAAGCCTCCCTAAGGTTTATAGACCAGACTGATTACTATCTATTTTTACACGCCCAGTGTTCGGGAACTTGGGTTTTACTTCAAATAAATCTAGACAAGTATGCGCCTTTCACTTTTATTTCCTTGATAAGCTTTGAAAAGCGATTCTCTGAAAATACTCATTTTCTTTGTACTGCACAATATATAATAAAGTAAACATAAAAACATTCATATCATCAATGAATTATAAGTACGAATTACATAATAAATCAAATTAGAACTTTGGTACCTTTAAATTTAAATTTTAATGTAAATTATCTTTTAAAACAATTGCATTGATTTGTTAAATATATCAAGTTCCAGATTTAAACTGACGAGATTCTCAATAACAATTGTTTGATGGACTGGGGTTTGTGGGGGGGGGGGGGGCTTTTGTCCTACCTGCATTTTTTATTGGGAGGGGGGCTTTTAATTATAAAGTTTTTTCTTTAAGTGCAAGTTTTGGAAAGAAAACAAAATATACCCTTTTTAGACTATATTCTCTAATCTGAAATGACATGTAGCAAAGAAATATTGCAATTTGCTGTGTTTATCCTGCAAGAGACTAAGGTACTGAGTTCGAACATTGATAATGGTATTTTTCAGTTGTACGAATAAGTAATCCAACAAAACATGACGGTTTGGCGAGTCCATTTAAGCATCCCTTATTGAAGTTTTTGACATTCATTTTGTTATCATGTGATACTGAATTATTGTATACAGGTAGAAGTGTACAGGTAAAACTGTTCAAATCTTGTCAATTTGTATATATCGCCGTCCAGGAACGTCGGTAATGAATCGATTTACGCTTGATCTAGCGGGATAATAATTACATAGGTACCCGATGCCGCTCAAGAAATCGTTGTAACCAGCAACAATGAACGACCTATTATAATTATTACATATAAATTACTAAATAAGGGAACAACAATGCTATTCGAATATTAATTTAAATCATTAGAAGACCACAGTTGTAATGCCACAAGGCATATTAAATATACTGGCGAATATTCCCTTCCATAATTATAGTCTTGTACAAATTTTAACGTATGTGCCCTTTAAACATGCATATTGTATTAATACGTTTAAATAGTTATTGTTTATAGTTAATTTTATTTGAAGTTAACCAGTTGTTTGTAAGTAAGTAAGTAAACGCCTTTATTTAACGAGGCTTACACATTCGGTTTCCCGATCTTCCAAGTGGTCCGCAGCAGAAATACACAATTACAATGTTTAAACAGTTTACATATACGCACTATATACACAACATACATACACAAAGGTCAAATCGAAACAGAAGCCGTATTATTAAATGTCTATAATTAAAGTCCATAGAAGTTTTTACTAAATTCTAAATGATTGTATGGCTAGTGTCTGAAGAATTGTTTGTTTGTGATATATGTTTTGTATTCATAATCATAAATGAACAGTGTGTCAAAAAATGTTTTTCTGTTTTTCTATTTATAAAGCACATGTCTTGGAATAAAACAAGTAACATCTGAAAGTTCTTACGTTGAACAGAAACTCAGTCTGGACATCAAAAGTATAAAAGGAACTTATAACGTTAAGAAAAATAAAACTTTGAAGAAAAAAGACACCAATGATCAACATCGGTGTATTATCTCTAAAATATGCATGTTTCCTAATCGTGAAATTCTCATTTATGATTCAAAGAATAAAGGACTGAAGTATTTGAACAGTTTGTACCAAGTAGTCAGTTACTGTGCCCTTAGTAAACATATCTATTTTCTATGTTATATTGGCAACAATACAGCTGTCGTTGGTTTAGATATAAATTCCATACAGTACGTGGATGTGTCAGATAATATAAACCTAAGAAAATTAGTGACGCTAGATCATGATTGTCTCTGTCTAGCTTGTCACGGTGACACACTCTATATAAACAGTGGATACGGAATTTACAAATATGACAAATACTGTAAACAAAGGCAAGATATCTATTTTTATAGTATAGAGCCTCACATGTTCAGCGAACACTCAGTTGCTATAAGTGACAATGGGGAACGACTCTACTTCAACGCAAACACAGGCCTAACTACAATAGATGCCAAAGGAAATCATATATTCACAAGTTCTCAATTTGTCGAGTATAAGATACGTGATATATGTATTGCTGCTGCAGGTATTGTTCTTGTTTTAGATAAAACAAACACTCTTCATCAGCTAGATTATACAGGAAAAAAGCATCGGACTGTATATAAGATACCATTTACTCATTTGTATGCGTGTTCTATATGTTTCGACAGAGACAGATGTAGACTTATAGTTGGTGGACTTGAAGATAAGATATATATTTACAAATGTCAGTTTTTGCCAAACCAAGAACCAACTGAATGAAAGCGCTAAAAGCACTGATATATACTTTGCTTGATAATACAATCCATTTTTGTCACCAAGGCCATGTTTATTAAAACGGAAAGAAGATATCCTCTATGCATATTTCTACAATGGAACCTACAATGGAAAACATTCGCTATATGAAAAACAGACGATAAAATCAGCCATATTCATTTTGAAAACTATGGATAATGGTTTAATCTGGAGTGGCCGAAATTCGATAAAAGTTAAAACCATTTTGTGAAAAAGTTACATTTTCAAACAACACTTAATATTCCGGAAAATATTAGAATTTTATAATATTTTCATAGGCACGTGTAAATTAAACCAGTTTGAATTAAGGTGTGAAACGATGTAATGTATACTAGTTGTTTATAAAACATACAGGTAAATGGAAAACTCAAGTCGCAACATTAACTACCTTTATTGATAATTTTTAAAAGTGAAATAAATAACTATTTTCTAGTAATTCTAAGTAAAATCAGCAAGTAAGAACAGTTAAACGCTGAAAGTTGTCATTGTTTTCATTTAAAAAGAAAATATATACATATATTTTTTCATAACTAAAAAAATTAATTTTATTTGGGTTTAAATAATGATAAATCTGTTTAACTCTAAGTCCAGTAAATACAATCCAGTAACCTGTTTTGAATATCACATTTTTTTACCTATATATCCTCTGCTTCAAATCTTTAGTATTTCGTTTCAACTAGGTATTGATTTTACAAACGTAAACATGTACGGGTTTCAAGTCTACAGGAGAGATATTTGTTGCGTTTATCAGATATTAAAAATATGTATATGTTAGTTAGTGTATAATAACGTATTACATATACTGTTGTTATATAATTAATCACATGTATATTTCAATGTTTAACATGTTTGCATGATTACGTGTGTATGCATATATTATATGACTGACATATAAATGATTCTTCTTATCATTTTTGTCAATAAAAAATTTTATCACTTATTACAGATAATAAAACATCAGTTTTAAAATACTTTCATAGACACTCAATCTTTTTAATCAGTATAAATGTAACCAAGCGTATAATAATCTAGTACACAGTAGTTGTTTATGTTCATACAGGTACAAAGGATAAGTTTCTGTTCCACTTAAACTTTTTTTAAACGATAAAAAGTAATTGTTTTACAATTAAAAAATTATCGTTCAAGTAATAATAAAGCTTTTGACTATTTGTAATTTGCTTCAGCTGCGAATAAATCTTATATAAATAAACATGTATCAATGTATAAGCGTGTATTAGAGAATTTTGTTTTGTATTTTTTCTTTTTTTTTTTGGAAATGATTAGATATTAAAACAAATGTCCATATGCCAGCTATGATATGATAGCGTTATCTATACACGGTTGATATAAGTACATTCATAGCTATTTTAATGTTTTGACGTGTATAAAATGTCATGCTTGTATATGCACATATTACAAAATTTTGTTTTGTATTTTTCTTTATTTTTTAAAAATGACTAGATATTAAACAATTGTGCTTTTGCCAGTAATGATATGATTATGTATTCTATAAACGGTTGATATAAGTACATACATGATTAGACGTGTAAACTTTGTATGCATGCATGTGAGTGTATATTTATATGACTGAAACTATAATGTTGGTTTGGTATTTAATTAAAAATATATAGATAAATACATTATATTATTTATACCTCATTTGCAAACGCCCTTCTATATTTGATATGACGTTATCCGGTCCATAAACCGCATACAGACCGGAAGCGGTCCACAATTCTTATATGGACTGGATGATGCCATAATAAATATAGAAGGGCGTATGCAAATGATGTTTATCATTTTATTTTGTTGTTAAATGATTCTTTTTACAGAATTTATTGTTTTGTTTCACATAAATTTATTATATGTTGATCAAAAGTCATGATTTGTTTTTAAATTGATTATAAATTTTATTTATACAGTTTGTGAAAATCTGTTTTTGTTTCTGTTGCCTGTTTAATTAGATTAACAAAAATTGAATAACAAAAGAAGAGCATGTTGTTGTTTTTTTTGGTGTGTGTTTCTTTTGCTGTATCGCTTGAAAATAGTAATAGAAAATCCGACAAGGGTTTGAGATATTTCACACACTGAACAAATAAGTTATTATTTGAAAGCAAATTAAAGTAAAAATGACAGCAACAAAAGGGATAAAAGAATTTAGATTCTGTATAATATAACAAATAAAACATGGCCTTTCGGGCAAAAATGCAAGTTTACTGACTGGTTTTTCAGACCTCGGGGTTATAGAGGACACAGGGAAAAACAATCATGACTATATAAAGGAGTAAAAGAATTCCGCCTCCAGATTCAAATCGGACAAAAATATGTAAATTCTTAAAGGAAAGTGAATAAAATTATCCGTAAGACCTAGTACATTAATATTTTGTAAAGAAAATGTAAATTCACATTTAAACCTAGAAAACAAATGTTGTGTTTTATTACTGAAGGTAGGCAGCTTTAAAACATATTCTTATTAAAATAGTCATATGATAAACATGTCAGATAGCAATCAAATGTATTATTAGGCTTTAAGTGATCTTTTTTAATCTTTTCTTACCCTACGATCATCCTTCGTTGTTATTTAAACAAAATTGTTCTAAAATATCTTTAAAAAGCCGGTACATATAAAATTTAAAATTAGCTTTCGCATTACTTTAAAGACATTTAAACGCAGAAATTTATTTAATAATTTTGTTATCTTAAAAAGAAAATCTTCAAGATTAAGATTATTTAAAGCAAACATAAGCAAATATATTTGATCCCTATATGTATTTTTACTAAGTATATATTTTTTCTCTTTTATAAGCAACGTCCACGAACCTAAATTTGATATGTTTTGTTATTCTTTATTTTTTACTTTTAGTTTTTAGTGGGAGTATTTTACACCTTTTTGTATCAAAATTTATTCATTGTTTAACTTATGGCTAGATTAAATATATCATCTTTTAATATCAGGGGTATTAGAGGAAAGCAAAAAAGAATGGCAGTTTTTAGATATATAAAAGATCAAAACATCGGCATTTGTTTTTAACAAGAAACACATTTTGATAAATGCCTTAGCCAAACATGGTAATTTGAATGGGGTTTTGATATATATACTTAAGCGGATGTTCATCGAACAGTTCAGGCGTTGGATTTGTTATTAACAAAAATGTAGACATAGATATTACAGATACCTATGAAATTATGATGGAAGGGCACTTGTTCTGACATTTATCTATTTAGATACTGAAATTACGCTTGTTAATATATACTAGGACGAAAAAGAAACGCCGGGTACATAAAATATGCAACACATATTTTATTGCTTGGCCTAAAATAATGAAAATCGGTCAGATTTATATAATGCCCCATGTCGCCAGAGTTTGCCAGCAATTTCTTGCCAACAGTAACATACACCCACTCGATTGGCCAGCATTCAGTCCAGATTTGTCCCCAATTGAACATTTGTGGGACGAACTGGATAGGAGGGTAAGGAGACGTCCAAATGCCCCCACTAATCATGTCCAGCTCACACATGCCTTGCATGAAGAATGGAATAACATCCCCATGGCCATGATTAATACCCTGGTGAATTCCATGCATAAACGGATCAGGGCTGCCACAGCTGCGCATGGAGGACACACAAGATACTGATATGTCCGGCCGTGTTTCGCAAAACAAGAAGGGTCATCGTTAAAAGGGGGTATTTTTTCACATAATCAGCATCGGAAATCGATTGAAACTTCAACACCTGGTTCCATACAGATGACATTTCATACAAAAATGAATATAATAATCCAATAATACAATTTATCCCTTAAAACAATCATTATAGGTTACCCGGCGTTTCTTTTTCGTCCTAGTATATATGGGCCAAATAATGACGATATTTTGCTTTTTTAGAAAAAATATGGAAAATAAACAAAATACAACCTTTATCTTGGGACGGGATTGGAAATTACCCTTTGATCCAATTATCGATAAAAAGGGGGGAGGGGGGTTAAAAATACCCGTAACTTATGCCGTTAAAACGTAAAATCATTAGTTGAAACATTTGATTTATGTGATATATGGAGAATAATGCACACGACAGATAAAACTTATGCATGGCACACAAATGTAAAACCTGTAATCTTTTGTAGACTTGATCATTTCTTAATCTCAAATCATATTGTCAATAGTATTTCAAAGTCAGACAAAGAAGCGGGGTTAAAATCTGTTCATTGTTTAGTCATAATATTTTTAGAAATGGGATAACAAAAAAGAGGAAAAAGGCTTCTTAAAAAATGAATAATACTATTTTATTGAACGATACTTATAAGAAAAATGTGATTCAAGCAATAAATGATTTGAAAATAAACAATTCAAATACAGATCCGCATATACTTTGGGAATTAAAAAAGGTTCAATTAGAAATGAAACTTTAAAATGTCCAGTCTGGCAAAGAAACTAGAAAATGAAAAAAAATCAAACAACTTGAACGTGAGATAAAAGAATTAATGAAATCTTTTACTGAAGTAAATATGAAATAATACAACAAAACCTTAAATCAAAGCAAGACGAGCTTGAACAGATATATAAATTGAAAATAAATGGATACCATACCAGATTGAAATCAAAACATATTGAAGACGGAGTCAAAAACATTACAATCTTGAAACAGTTAGAGCAAAACCAAGCGGAAAGTAAATTAATCCAAACACTGAAGAAACTGAACAAACTGACATACCAAATGAACAATTTAAATATTTTAGAGAATTTTATTATCAAAAAGAAATAAAAGAATCGGATATTGATGTCTTCAGCAAAATCTCAAGCATACCAAAATTAGGTGAAGAAGAAAAAAATTATGTGAAAGCCCTAAAACGCTTAACGAAATAAAAGATGCAATAAGAAATATGAAAAATGGCAAAAGCTCCGGAACAGATGGAATAAATGTCGAATCCTATAAATTATTTTGGAATACAATAAAAGACGATCTGCTAGCGTCACTGAATAAACGTTTAGATTTAGGACATTTTAGGACAAAGATTTGACTCTTATTGAAATTGGAGTTCTATACGTTTATTAAACGTTGAGAACAAAATTGCAGCAAAAGCTTTAGAAAAAAGACTAAAAAAGGTTTTAAACAATATCATCCATAAAAGTAAAACAGGTTTTGTTAAAAACTATAATGGCTGATTTGTGCCATTCCTATCTATGCCCCGCGACCCCGCCGAGCGAAAAGTCAATAATTAACAAGTTAAAATGGCGGGGGCGCGGAGCAAAAACACACTAATGAACGAGGGCGCGGGGCGAAGTTTAATAGATGAATTTCGCCAGGCGGCCCCCGCGAGGCGAGATTTAAGAAATAAAACGGCGGGGACGCGGAGCGAAAACACGCTTGTTAGTGACTCCGCTTATATGCGTGTTTTCGCTCCGCGCCCCCGCCATTATAACTTGTTAATTATCGACTTTTCGCTCGGCGGGGTCGCGGGACGAAAACACGCTAATTAGCGAAGGCGCTCGGCGAAATTTTGTTTTATTTAACTTTGTCCCGCTCCCACGCTAATTATCCTGTTTTCGTCCCCGACCCTCTGTTTAATTTCTTAATTATCACTCAGCGATCCCGTGGAGCGAATTTTTTATTTATTAAACTTCGCCCCGCACCCTGGCTAATCAGCGTGTTTTCGCTGCGCGCCCCCGCCATTTTAACATGTTAGTTATCGATATCGACTTTTCGCTTGGCGGGGTCGCGGGAAGAAAGCACGCTAATTAGCAGGTCGCGGGGCGAAGTTTAAGAAACAAAAACTTCGCCTTGCGCCCCCAGCTAGTTAACGTGATTTCGTCCCACGACCCGCCGTTTTATATCTTAAATCTCGTTCCGCGCCTCCGCGGGGCGAAGTTTTATTTATTAAATTTTGCCCAGCGCCCTCGCTAATACGCGTGTTTTCGCTGCGTGCCCCCGCCATTTTAACTTGTTAATTTTCGACTTTTCGCTTGGCGGGGTCGCCGGGTGAAAACACGAATGTCACAAATCAGCCGCCATAAAAACAGATATATAGGAGAAAATGTCAGATTATTGTGTGAAACAATAGAATATACTGCAATCCATAACACACCTGGACTACTATTTTTACAAACTTTGAGAAAATATTTGAAAGCATTGATCACAATTTTATTCATGAAATATTAGAGTACCTATATTTTGAATTCGGAGAATCTTTAAATAAATGGGTTAAACTATTTTACAACTCCCCAACGAGCTGTGTATCGAATAATGGACATTTATCTTTTTTTTGAATATAAAGAGACGTTAGACAAGGATGTCCTTCATCACCTTATATATTTATTTTAACAATTGAAATCATGTCTTATCACATTCGATACATTTAAAATATTAAAGGCATAGAGATATATGGGAAAACGTTTAAAAAATGTAATGCTGCAACAATATTATTAGATGGTTCAAAACAAAGTTTTGAAAACACAATTGATGCTTTTGAACAATTTGGCAACATATCCGGTCTTAAACTTATCTATGAAAAGTGTATTTGACTAAAAATAGGAAAATCATTACGAAAACAGCACGAGTTGGTATATTTAAGGAAAAAAAGAAAATGGACTGCAAAAAGTAAACAAGCGAAAGCTACATAATGATTACTTTTAACAAAAGCAAGAACTTATAACGATATAAATTATGAAAATTAAATAAAACCCTTTATAAACACAATGAATAGATGGAAAATTTGAAATTTAAATACGATAGCAAATATTACAATTTTCAAAACACTTATAATTTACCTAAATTGACTAACCTGTTTTCGGTACATCCGAATCCAAGTGAAAAAAGCAAAAACCCTTTGAATTCATTTGGGGAACAAAACAGACAAGAGGGCCATGATGGCCCTGGGGTCGCTCACCTGAACATAGGCCCCCAGGGCCGGGCAAGTTTAAACCAAATGGCTTTTATTTGAACAAACTTGGAAGACACCCATTAGAAGATATTTCATGATGTTAAGTTTTTACTATACACAAATAATGAATATCAATGACTTTCCCCCCCCCCTCCCCCTGGCATGGCCAACTTTAACCCAAGGGCTTTTATTTGAACAAACTTGGTAGACACCCATTAGAACATGTTTCATGCTAAATATCTTAGCTCTAGCTCTTTGGATTCTTTAAAAGAAGATTTTTAAGTATTTAATTACTATATGCAATATAGGGAAAATCAATGACCTCCTAGGGCGGGGCCAATTTTGACCCAAGGGCTTTTATTTGAACAAACTTGGTAAACATACATTAGAACATGTTTCATGCTAAATATCTTAGCTCTAGCTCTTTGGGTTCTTTAATAGAAGATTGTTAACTTTTTACTCTATGTATATAGGGAAAATCAATGACCCCTGGGACGGGGCCAATTTTGACCCCAGGGCTTTTATTTGAACAAATTTGGTAGACACCCATTAGAACATGTTTCATGCTAAATATCTTAGCTCTAGCTCTTTGGGTTCTTTAAAAGAATTTTTTTAAAGTTTTTACTATATGCATATAGGGAAAATCAATGACCCCCTGGGGCGGGGCCAATTTTGACCCCAGGGCTTTTATTTGAACAATCTTGGTAGACACTGATAAGAAGATGTTTCATGCTTAATATCTTAGCTCTAGCTCTTTGGGTTCTTTAAGAGAAGATTTTTTAAAAGTTTTTACTATATGCATATAGGCAAAATCAATAACACCTTGGGGCTGGGCCAATTTTGACCCCAGGGCTTTTATTTAAACAAACTTGGTAGACATCCATTAGAACATGTTTAACGCCAAATATCTAAGCTCTAGCTCTCTTTGTTTTTTAGAAGAAGATTTTTTTAAGTTTTTACTATATGCATATAGGGAAAATCAATGACCCCCTGTGGCGGGGCCAATTTTGACCCCAGGGCTTTTATTTGAACAATCTTGGTAGACACTAATTAGAAGATGTTTCATGCTTAATATCTTAGGTCTAGCTCTTTGGGTTCTTTAATAGAAGATTTTTTTAAGTTTTTACTATATGCATATAGGGAAAATCAATGACCCCCTGGGGCGGGGCCAATTTTGACCCCAGGGCTTTTATTTGAACAAACTTGGTAGACATCCATTAGAACATGTTTCATGCCAAATATCTAAGCTCTAGCTCTTTGGGTTTTTTAGAAGAAGATTTTTCTTAAGTTTTTACTATATGCATATAAGGAAAATCAATGACCCCCTGGGGCGGGGCCAATTTTGACCCCAGGGCTTTTATTTGAACAATCTTGGTAGACACTTATTAGAAGATGTTTCATGCTTAATATCTTAGGTCTAGCTCTTTGGGTTCTTTAAAAGAAGATGTTTTTAAGTTTTTACTATATGCATATAGGGAAAATCAATGACCCCCTGGGGCGGGGCCAATTTTGACCCCAGGGCTTTTATTTGAACAAACTTGGTAGACATCCATTAGAACATGTTTCATGCCAAATATCTAAGCTCTAGCTCTTTGGGTTTTTTAGAAGAAGATTTTTTAAAGTTTTTACTATATGCATATAGGGAAAATCAATGACCCCCTGGGGCGGGGCCAATTTTGACCCCAGGGCTTTTATTTGAACAATCTTGGTAGACACTCACTAGAAGATGTTTCATGCTTTTCTTTTGGTTGCCATGGCAACCAGAGTTCTGCATGGAATGGAATTCTTTGAACAACTTTGTTAAGGCTTCACACAAGGAACATCCCTGTGAAGTTTCATTATGATCTGCCTTATGGTTTCAGAGGAGATGTCGTTTGAAAAGTGTGAACGGACAACGTACGACGGACGACGGACGACAGACGACGGACGAAGAGTGATCCTAATAGCTCACCCTGAGCATATGCTCAGGTAAGCTAAAAAAGTCAAGCGGGAAACCCTCATTCAAGACTACAAAAATGGGGGCCTAAAATGATAGATATAAATATATAGTGAGATTCTATAAAAGCATCGGGGGTACAATGTAACAAAGATAATAAATGATGAAAACAATGGTGACTTAGTGTTTTTATATGAATGGGTTAAGAGGTGTTATAGTTTTTATTTCAATGGTAACCTAAAAGAAATAGATGTAGAGAGAGTAAACATAAAACGTCAATTCCTAAATGTTATGGTGAAAGTGTAGTGTAAAAATATTATAAAGTATTTAAAACATATAATTTGGAACAATAGTGAAATTAAACACAATGGCAAACTATTCTGTAACACCCCTTGGATAACTAAAAATATTTTGTATATTTAAGATATATACAATTTGAATGAAAATAAATTTAAAACATTCGAACAATTATAGAATTATTTTGATGTATATAGAAATGAATATTTGTACCATTATAAAATTACTGCATCACTCCCTAAAAATCTTGTAACGACATCTTTGGAAAAGGACACTAAAGGGTTGGTAACACAAACTGTAAAAATATAAACAAACTTCTCGCAAGGATTCAAATCAACTAAACACGATGAAAAAAGTAAATCTGAACAAAATTGGGAGAAAAAATTAAGCAACAATTTGAACTGGAAAGCAACATAATTGAAAAAAATAAAATTAGAATTCTGAAGATCATTACAATGAATCCTTAAGTAACTGACGTGACTGACCTGAGCTGTGAAAAAATAAAAATAGATTTCCTAGCTGTATCAACCAAACATATCATATCTTTTCAACTGATAAATGGCCTACCTGTATGTCTTTACATCCCAAACTAGATAGCCTACATGTATGTCTTTACATCCCCCACTTAGTATATTTGCTCCACTGGACCTAGCTAGGTTATTTAACATATGGTATATGCACTCTGAAGTTTTCACGTTAATTAACATACCATTTGAGGCTTTAAAGGCAAATAAGGGCTCAAATAAAAAATAATTATGTAACAGTATAGAAAGTATAGAACTGTTATCTTAAGGTATTAGGACCCTAATGGGCACTATAAGGAACTGAAAAATTGACATCATAGGTCAGATGTATGCCTTAAAGTACACCCGTATGCAAAATTTAAACAAAATTTATCGTACGGAAATCAAGTTATGGCCACTTTTCTGAACTCAAGCTAGGATGTTATGAGGGCCCTTTTTTAGAAATGAGGAACCTTTAAATAATCTGCAATAACTTTCTAATGAAAAAATGTTTTCCCATCAATTTTTGGTAAGAAACAAATAGTACAATTCAGCTAACAATCCACATAAGCAAAATTATGGTTTCTACATAAAATTTATGAAATCTGTATAAAAATGTTACCCTACCCCACCCATTTTTACCACGTGTCTGACCATTTTTCTAATTTGGGAGCCTAATTTAAAACATTCTTAAAATTTACCCAAATGAGTGCCTGTTTTCAAAGTTTCCCTAAATTTTTAAAAAAGTATATTGGTTGATCTTGTAAAATATGAAATACTTTTACCGTCTAGTTTTGATTATATTACACTTTGAAAATATCAGGTATCATATTTATTACTAGATGTAGCATAATTTAGCCAATAAATACCTATATAAATAAAAAAATCAAAATTAAACACTTTTTTCTTTCCAAATGGGACATGAGAGATACATAAATAATGTTAAAAGAAAAAAAGAAAGAAAAAAAAGTTGACCCTTCTGGGGATTGAACCCATGGCCCTCATTTTCAATGTAGTTAACAGTAGTTCTAGCCTATTTGAATACTCTTCAACGCGGTGGTAATGCATTAGGGTGCTAATACCTTAAATTGGTGGGATGTGAAATAGCCAGATTCTAACACAGTACAACCCCCATATAGTATTCTGAGGGTTTCGTGTTGATTCTGGTCACTAGAATGCACAGTTCTTCTTCAACCTATGATATTTGGTTCAAATGTTGGGACATGATGGTAGATACAATTTAGCTGTATAATGGATTCTTTGTACTCCTTTAAAAACATTGTGGAGATATTTTAATGTAGTAGGAAAGCCACAGTATAAAATTAGAAACCCGGTTAAAGCTCAGTTGGTAGAGCTGCAGTATAGATTCAGTGCTTCCCAGTTTCATTCCCCAGTCACGCAGCACATTTTTCTAACCATGTTACTGTTGGGGCCCTCCATGAATTTATGGGGGTATATAACTCTCAAGTCAATTCACTTTGTTAGTTTAGTGTACCTGTGATCTCAGGACAAATTTCAAGAAAGTTGGGGACTATACCAATGTATAGAGAAGATCACATTATTATACATGTATAAGGACAGATAAAAGTTAAAGTGGTAAAGCTTTGTATGGCATTCCAAGGAGTATAGGTTTATTAGGAAGTGCTGGGGTACAGTATTTTAGCTGAATGTCTTTAGTTAGACTCTCATTTTTCTCACCCTCTGATATGAATTTATATTTCCAGCTTATTATCGAATTGACTGCATTTATTAATGATTATGTCTGAAATCAATATAGAACATATTGTGACTTTTTTTTAAATAGAACATTATAACCGTACTTAATTCGACCTCTTTTGTTTAAGGGGAAGAATTTTGTAAAAACTTATGAATATTGGCCCAGAGGCCTGAGCCTTTAATTTATGACTTTCACCTTAACCAGTGAGTTTCATTTCAAATATAGAATTTATTTGATACGGAATATTAATATAACCCTTTAAAAAATCTACATTTATCAACCTTTATAAAGATATATTAATTCATCATTTAAACAAATAGGTAAACAGCCAAAGGTGCTTAAATTTTATGTTAAAACGATATTTTATATTTACGTTTTGAATCCTTTTTTTTATTTTGCTAAATGCGCTCAATGTACACAGCAATGGTTATAGTATTGCCTTAATATGTGCAATTCTTTGACCAGGAATTACATTGTTGTATGTGAGTTCTGAAAGGGCTAACATTCAGTCAAATCCATCCTAGGCTGATAGGTCTTTTGCTGCATAAATATATCTAAATCAAAAATTGTTTCAAGTGAAACAAAATTATTCAGCAGTTCTGTAGAATTTTTTTTCATACAAAACATAATTTGAACCAGGAATTTATTATTCAAATTGAATTGATTTGAGTCAAATTCATGCTATACAAATGTTCATGTGTACCGGTTTTGCATATTGAACCATTATAATGATAAGGACATGTAGGGAGAGCGGTGGCCTAGTGGTTAAGGTGTTTGCCTCTCAACCCAGAGATGATGGGTTCGAGCCCATCGAAACGACCATGTTTCTTCATATGACACCAGTACTAGTTGGTTCCAGGAAACGGACTCGAAAGTGATTAATATAAGTTGCAAGAACTTGTTTCGCAATCGAGCTTAAATAAATATGTTTACACCAAAAGGACATGTATGACGTTTTAAATTAATCTGCAGTAATTGTTTGCATCCAGAACAGAAATAAACGAACAAAATTAGAAATTATAAACATATAAATCGGCTCCATGCACTGACTAAATCGTCAGTATTCCAAGTTTGACGAATTGTTATCGGTCGAATGGTCCAGAGGCCAAATCGTTATTTTTACCCGTTACTGAATCAGGGAATAAACGCTGAATTTCGAAACATATTTCCTTTTAAAAAAAAGGTATACAAAAGCATACAAAAGTGAAAGGAAAATCATGTGTAAAAATGTATTAAAAAGAATTGCTGACGAAATTTCTATTTTTCTTTCATATAAATCCAAGCAGTTTAAAAAAACAACATTTTTCGGTATATGAAGGTAAATTGTGTTACGCAGCCCCATACTCGTTTTGTTAAACATTAAAGGACAATTTCATTGCATAAATGTGAATGAGGAACTTTATTTGATTTAATAGAATCTATCTTTCTATTAAGTAAGATGTTTCGTCTCATTTATATAATTCTTACGACTTTACCATGTTTACGATGTATTCATTCATGCTTACATGTGCATGCATGTATGCGAAAATTAACGCGTAGGTATATACTACGATTTTATCAATGAACTAAAAAATTTGGGTTTTTTTATTTAGAAATGTATTATTTCATGAAAATGAACGATTTGCACTTGGTAACTTTCAATTAATTAAAACAACTTTGCAAACAATATTTTAATGATATGTAATCAGAATAACAATACTGCAGAATGAAGAACTAGTTTCTATAGCGGTTTTTGTCCTGAAGTGGATGTTGTTCGGTAAAGGATAAACCTGTAACGAATGTGGAGATTTAGCTTATAACTATGTATACTTTGAAAGCTTTTGTTTACAAAAAGGCATTGCTAAACTACTTTGTTTATCAAATTAATTAGTTTGTAAGTTGGCTTATTTATTCCTCGAGACATTGCTTAATATTTTGATGTCGCACTTATTTATCTTGAATGTATTTGTAACTAAATGTAAATATTAATTACTTTTTCATAATAAAGGTTGAATGGTTACAAGTTTATAACTTTTTTAAAATCCAATTCGAATAAAATTAAACAACAAGACAATCTTCTTAAAGGACTAACGAATGAATGGATGATTGAGATTGATTTATACTGCAAATTGTCATTTCTACTAACACCCCTACACGCCTACTTTTTGTCATATCTTAGCAAAAGGTTTGAGGAAAAACATAAATTATTATTTAATCACTCATATGAAATGAAAATTTTATTCCAGTTTATCAACGAAAAAAAAGACACAACCTCATTCATTGTAAAGACAGCAGGATGAACTAAAATTAACGTCGTACTTGACTATTTCAATACTGTACTGTAGGTAAGTGTCCTCATCGCGAGTTTGCGTGCGTCCATGTTTTCGTGACGAAAGAATTAAACCACTTGGAATTGAAACCTGTTTGACATGTGTTTGTGCGTGTATTTTTTGTCGTTGTTTTTTTCTGTGAAATTTTAGAACTTCAGCTCTCGTCATCTGGATGAGATTGTTTTTATAAATCTGAGCAACCCTCTGATTGACAAAAAACAACATAATAACGTCAAATGGATGCATTGATATCAATAAATTTAACATATTGCAACTTTAACAATGATACTTATTTAACTTACTGAGGAAACAAAGTTCGACCATTATGCACAGTGCGCACGTACATATATATTTTTTTTCTTTTTAATAAAGATGCGAGTTGAGGTAGTGTGGACCTTCAGAAGCTTCTTGAATAAAATTTAATGCATGTCCTAATTTAAATGTTAATAAATCTGTTCTAGCCGATGTTGATGTGGGGACGGTGACTTAAATCATAAATTGCTGTCAATGAACTGGTCCAGTCAAGCGAATCTGCGTTTTGTTCCAGTATGTCATGTGCATTTGGTTTGGTATTCATTTTTTACAGCGAAATTTTGAACTTTTGAGAACATTCATAAATTATAATATATTATCTGGCTTAGTTATTATAGATATAATTATTTACACTATATTAAAACATTCATAGATCTAGTTCAATATTTTTTCAAGTTCACAACTAAGAGACAAATACATGAAATACCAGAAGAAATGCCCCTTTTAAAACAGGAATCATTTTGGACCGACCGATGAAATAAATAATAGCCCTACTAAGACGGAGTCAGTATCAGTTGTGACATCAGTCTGAGTCTGGTTCCCTGCCTTCATTTACTTACGGACAGTAGTGTAAGGGGAAGGAAATCCAGACTAAATTTTATATAGTCAATGACTAACTTCTCACAATCTTGGTTCTGTTCGTTTCGTGTCTAATAATGTATCTCTTGGAGTTACTTTCCCTTGTCCGTGTGAATAGGAATATCTAACATTCCAATCCAAAACTTAGGTCCAGTTCAATTAAATGTAATATATATTTTCATGTCAAAAAAATTATTGTAACAATCTGTTAACAGCTTACAAAGTTATAACCATGTATAGCAAAACATGTGGAATTTCAATAATTTGACCTTCAAAGTCAAGTTCAATAAGGAATCAAGTTAAGTTTGATTTTTATTTAACGCATTGTCCTGAAGGGAATTTGTTCTCAAGTATATTGACTATCTATTAATAATTTGTTTAAGATTTAGTCAATTATAGCAAAATTCTAGCACATTTTTATGATTTGACCTTCAATCTCAATATAATTAATGGGTGAGTGCCAAAATGATTAAATTTACTTGAAGGTCTTGTAAAAGGATGGTCCTTTCCAAGTATGAAGGCAATCAATCAAATCATAACACAGTAAGAGCCAATTATAGCACAAATGCAGAAATACATTGATGGTCAGTGTGATTTATGAGAGAATGGTACAGTATGGTAAATTTGTAGATTACGTGCATTTTTTAGGATATTCTTTATAGCGAATTTTTAAAGTTTTGAGAACATTAATACTATACGTGTAATATCGTGGTAAGTTATAAAAAATCATATTTATATAAATATAAAACATGTGCATTGATTTAGTTAGACCTTTTTTAATTGTTCTAAACTAAAAGACAAATGCAAATACAAACACACAGAAGATATAAACCTTTTACACATGAACCTTTTGGGAACGATCGTTAAAATAAACGATAGCCCAAATAAGACAGAGTCAATGTCAGTTTGGATTAGTCATAGCCTTGCTCCCTGCCTACATTCACTACGGAAAGAAGTGGTAATGGAAGGAACTCCAGACTGCATATAGTGAATGCTAAATTTCACACAATCTTGATTCTGTTCATATAGTGTCCAATATCTCCCATTGGAATTGCGTTATTTGTTCATGTGAAAAGAAATATAAAAAACCCATCTCTTGATAAAATCAAAGCGCTGAAAGCACTGACGTATTCGCTGCGCATTATAAATACATATGTGTCTTACTAAAAACGTTGCAATTGTAACGAATAAAGGAATATGGGCCACTGAATTACAGATTATTAATCTGATAGAGACATTATTTAACACTGGTTGTTGAATATTACATTGAAAGAGGGAAAGAAATAAGAATAAACTAAATGAGAACAACTTTATTTCATTATCTAAGTGGTACAATAAAATATACATCCAAAATATGAATGCATGCAGTACATTCATGACTAGATCCTTAACATGATGAGAGAATTATGTTATAATGAATATATATACAGTAACAATACCTAGAATACTATATTGCTACATAAGCTTCAAATGTAATGACAGACAGATTACCTAGCTAAAGCATTTCAGTTTTGATGAAAAGTGAAACTTGGAACATGTTAATTTCATGAAATTTAAGAAGAAAATATAGGTATTTTTGTAAAATACTTTAATTTTAAAAATTTCTGAGATTAAAAAAATACAAAAAAAGTACTTTTAATAGTTTGAGTATTAAATTTTTAATTAGCCTGTAACAGTCAAAAATAAATTTTAAAAGTCTGTTATTTACTTTTTTGCAAAGAAACATTACAAATGGAATGGGAGCATGAGGAAATGGCTTTAATAATGCAAAACAAGCAAAATGGGACAATAAGAGAAAAGGATGGTTGTAATATCTAATCTTTTTTTACCTACTGTGACCTTATCATGCAAAAGACCAAATTAATTTTAAGCGTTCTTGCACACAGTAAATGAGAATTTTTGACGTTTTCAAACTGAGTAGTTTAATATGACATGATTGAAATATGGATGATGGACAGACCAGGAATCTTTGGCTGTCTGTAATAGCTGAGCTTTTGCTAATGTGAGCTAAAAAATGAGAATACTGACGTCAAGGATGATTCAATAATATCCATATTTAAGAAAACACAGCTTTAAAACCAATTGCAATATTGATAAATAAGTGGGCCATGATGGCCCTGAAGTCGCTCACCTGTATAAAGGCCCCCGTAGCGGAGCCAGTTTAAACCCCGAGGGCTTTTATTTGAACAAACTTGGTAGACACCCATTAGAAGATGTTTCATGCTAAACATCTATAAGGTCTAGCTGGTCAAGTTTTTTTTTACACATATAGTTAAAAACAATGACACACCTGGGGCAGGGCCAGTTTGGACCCAAGGGCTTTTATTTGAACAATCATTGTAGACACTTACTAGAAAATGTTTCATGCTTTATATCTGAACTCTAGCTATTCAGATTTTTGAAGAAGATTTTTAAGTTTTTGCTATACACATATAAGGAAAATCGATGACCCCCGGGGTGGGGCCAATTTTGACCCCAGGGCTTTTATTTGAACAAACTTTGTAGACACTTACTAGAAGATGTTCCATGCTTAATATCTAAACTCTAGCTATTTGGTTTTTTTCAAAGAAGATTTTTTAAGTTTTTGCTATACACATATAAGGAGAATCAATGACCCCCGGGGCGGGGCCAATTTTGACCCCAGAGCTCTTATTTGAACAAACTTGGTAGACATCCATTAGAACATGTTTTATGCTAAATATCTTAGCTCTAGCTCTTTTGGTTCTTTAAAAGAAGATATTTATAAGTTCTTACTATATATGCATATTGGGAATATCAATGACCCCCTGGGGCGGGGCCAATTTTGACCCCAGGGCTCTTATTTGAACGAACTTGGTAGACACCCATTAGAAGATGTTTCATGCTAAATTTCTTAGCTCTAGCTCTTTGGGTTCTTTAAAAGAAGAATTTTTAAGTTTTTACTATATGCATATAGGGAAAATCAATGAAGAAGATATTTTAAGTTTTTTTCTTTTGTTTGCCATGGCAACCAGAGTTCTGCATGGAATTAAATTCTTTGAACAATTTTTAAAGGTGACCACCAAAGGAACATTCCTGTGAAGTTTGGATGAAATTGGCTTAGTGGTTTATGAGGAGATGTCATTTAAAGTAAAAGTTTTTGGACGGACGGACGGACGAAAAGCGATCACAAAAGCTCACCCTGTCACTTTCTGACAGGTGAGCTAAAAAGTAAACAATGTATATTATCCATGCCCCTCGTTAAAACATGATAGAAATATCCCCAGAACCTTTTTACTCACAATAATAATACATGTAATTATAACAGCATTAATAAGTACATCGCCTTATCTAATAGTCTGAATCTTACCCAATTTAATGTTGCATGACAAACATTCTATTATAAAGCTTTCAATATTTCAGTTACTTCATACATAATCAGTGTTCTTTTGTAATTAAAGCATATATACAGAACTTGCTAACATGAAAAACAAATTTGGTCACGATAAGTTTATCTCATGTATAAAATTGCAACTTGCTTGCAATTTAAGTAATTTTATTTTAAGATTCTTATGCTAGAAAGTATGGTGATTTCTCAATTTTAAGTCATTTGTTAAAAACATTTTCATAAATCGGAAACACACTCTATAAATGGCTTGGTACTTCATATCAATTGTGAAATTTCTTTTATTAAGGTGACAACGGAGTCAATTATCAGTGAAAATACCTAAAATGAGATTTTTTGCTTAGTAGATTTATCAACCTTTTCTGAACACATTCGTGATTTAATTTTGGAAGTAGTTAGTCCAAAAAATGTCTTTTTAAACGTTTTAAAACGGTACCTGTACGATTTTTATCTGCTATTCGCGTAACCTGTCAATTATCGATAACGCTCCGCCCCCTGTTGAGGCATCAATGAGGGAAATCGGTAGTTCCATATATGCGTGAATTACCAGTCCATACTGGTTCATACTACCCGTAATTCATGTATCGTACAAATACCGTACATCTTTTATGAATATCGTCTACCTTTTATTTAGCCTTTTTTATAAAATAAGAAATTGTCGGCCAATGTACGTAACATAATGTATGAAACATAAATATATAGCGGCAAATCGCACGACCACGTGGTTGATGCTAAAATATCCATAATGTGTGAAAATAATTTGTCTGTCCCGTTAATCTGATAGATATAACATTGAGTTTATGGACTTTTGTACGTATTCAAGGGCTTGCTTTACATTCAACCTCGTTTTCTAACAATGTCAAGTAAAACAACAACAAAACAGACAACATTTTTTATGTGAACGCCTATATGACTTGTGGTAATTTAAGGTGTCCCTGACAAATTTCTAAACCATTTTAGATTGTCTAGGGATGATTATTTCTCTATGAATCAATAAAAAAGATAATAAAATACGAGTATATTATCAGTGAATGCTTTGAATAAATTGTTCGCCAGTAAATCGAACACAGTACTAATAAACCTGGAACAAATTATGGAATTTATTGTATATCCCAGTAGAAACTGGATCTCTATGCCGTGCATAGATGATTTTCATGATCATAGAAGTCAAGAAGGTCAGATCATAATGATCGAGTGATACCTTTTATTTCTATTAAAATATGTTAAGCATTTATATCAATTTGGAGGAAAAAATATATAATATCCCGTTTTACCGTGGACTTTAAAAGACCGTCAGAAGCTCAGTTTTTTGTTATTTTAATTTATATTTTAACGGAATTTCATACACGAATACACAGACAGAGTGACACTGGTGTAATATAATAATAATGCCGATGATAATAATAATAATAATAAACTTCAAAAGTGAAACAATTAAATATCCCGCTACGTTCCATTTCCCCCCACAGAGTGCCTCAAATTTTACCGAAAGTCACGTGACATGTGCGACCGATATCAGACGGAAGGTAAATCACGTTAAGATTTGAAGATATTTCTGTTATAAATTGATATTAATCAACAACTTTTTAATTGGTCAGATGTCACTTGGTCATAAAATGTTGTTAGAGTATGTTACCGCAACTTGTGACCCTCTCTGGTGCGATATTTGTGTATTATGCAATTATTTAGCGTGAAACGTAGGGGTCCGAGAGAGAACAGCCGATTTATGACACTTCGTTTGATGCGGGTCGGACTAACTTTGAATCGGCATAACTTTTTTAATAATCAAGATATTAACATGCGGTTTAAAGCACATGAAAGGGAATTCATTTACGGAGGGAACCGTGTCAGGGATTTTTGTTTGCTCAATCAGAGACTTAATTATCTTTAATTACGTAATATGTATGGTGAAAAAAGTCGCATAAAATGTTTGACGTTACGTAATATTTTTTTGAGAAAAGATAGAAAAAATTTGAGACACGGTTCCCCAGATATTATAAGTATGTTTATTTTCCAAAAGTTTGATGACAAAAAAATAAAAAATAACTTTGATATGACGATTTAAAATTTTAGGATTTTTATTAAAATTCAATCATTTACAAAGGCATTATTTTCAAATATGTTATTTTTTATGATGATCAACGACATTTAATGCACAAAGATTAAATAAATAACAATTATTACTTAAATAAGTTGGTCTAAATGACATTTATGTGAGTACCACGGAAAGTGTCTGTTGTCACCTTAAGAATATTACTTACTGATAAATGTTCACAAAATTGCAAATACAATGTAAATCTAAAAACAATGCTACATAATTAAGGTATTATCAAATTATATAATGATTAAGACAATGGATTGAAATGATAGAAAAACAAGCAAGTGTAAAATGAACATAAAAATTATATACATGTAACACTATTGACCATAAGAAACAGTTAAGTCAAACAAATGTTATAGTTATTATGCATTTAAATTTGAGGTGTAGTGTCATGTTTCTTCGGAAATTGAAGTCAAAATAGTTCTCAGAAATCAAATATTTCTCTGACAAAGATAGAAATGTTATGAGCATGTAAAGCTCCCACAAACTTTCTTATATAACTCTAGTGCAATCACTGTTTGTTTTTACTTTGACTAGAATCAAAAATGATACCTTTGTTTACAGATTGTGTCCACAGTGATAATAGCATATAAATAAATATTATCTTGTCACTTGTGCCTGGTTATATTAAAAAAAGACAATTTCTAATAAAGGAATGTTCAAGTTTGTTTTGTGTATGTTAAGAACAACTTAAGCATGTAAATAAAAAGTGCTGGGAACATGGTATTTGAAAGGTATTATGAGTAGATTTCAACAATAATAAATGAATGATTTCAAAATTAAAAAAAAAAAAAAAAAAATGGGTCAAAGACAGAAAAGGTCGGGTTGCATTTCTATACCAAATATCATGATGCTGTAATGTTTTGAAAAATATTTACCACTGACCATTAATGTGGAAAATTTAAATAAGTCAGTTAACAGGAAGTGGATGAGTGAAATCCCACAGTATAAGACCATGTGTCAATGCTGTTTGTCAAATATCAAGAGCCTGTGATAAGTAGTTGCTAAAAAATCTGTCACCAAATTTTCCTACCATTGACCATTAATGTTGAAAATTTAACGGTAAACGGGGCTTGGTGAGCGACAGACCTGAAATCAAATCCGACGGTATGGGACCATGTCAATACTGTATACCAAATATCAAGAGGCTGAGATAAGTTGGTATGGAAGATGAAACTACGAACATTTGTTTACATAAATTCCATAAATAAGTTCAAGGTGGAGGGGGGGGGGTAATTCTGGAAATAGTCATGCTTGTCACACAACATATGTTTAATGATAAGAAATATAAACAAGAGGGCCATGATGGCCCAAAGTCGCTCACCTGTATATAGGCCCCCGGAGCGGGGCCAGTTTAAACCCCAGGGCTTTTATTTGAACAAACTTGGTTGACACCCATTAGAAGATGTTTCATGCTAAACATCTAAGGTTTTGCTTGTTGGGTGTTTTAAAAGAAGATTTTTTCAAGTTTTTTTCTTTACACATATAGTTAAAAACAATGACACACCTGGGGCAGGGCTTTTATTTGAACAATCTTTGTAGACACTTACTAGACAATGTTTCATGCTTAATATCAGAACTCTAGCTATTCAGGTTTTTTCGAAGAAGATTTTTAAGTTTTTGCTATACACATATAAGGAAAATGATTCAAATGAATGACCCCCGGGGCGAGCAATTTTGACCCCAGGGCTTTTATTTGAACAAACTTTGAAGACACTCACATTTAAACTCTAGCTATTTGATTTTTTCATCAAAAAAGATCTTTTAAGTTTTTGTTATATGCATATAAGGAAAATGAATGACCCCCGGGGCGGGGCCAATTTTGACCCCTGGGCTCTTATTTGAACGAACTTGGTAGACATCCATTAGAACATATTTCATGCTAAATATCTTAGCTCTAGCTCTTTACATTCTTTAAAAGATTTTTTTTTAAGTTTTTACTATATGCATATAGGGAAAATCAATGACCCCCTGGGGCGGGGCCAATTTTGACCACAGGGCTTTTATTTGAACAAACTTGGTAGACAACCATTAGAAGATGTTTTATGCTAAATATCTTAGCTCTAGCTCTTTGGGTTCTTTAAAAGAAGATTTTTTAAGTTTTCACTATATACATATAGAGAAAATCAATGATCCCCCAGGGCGGGCCGATTTTAATTCTAGGAACAAAATTAGAACAAGTTTGGTTTTGGACCTATAGGTGATACCATAGACCAAATATCAAAGCTCTAGGCCATTTACTTTCAGACCAGAAGATTTTTCAAGTTTTCACTATATGTATGTAATGAGAATCAATGACCCCCCGGCCATTATTTGAACAATCTTGATAGAGGTCTACTACACAATGTTTCATGCCAAATATCTAATCTGTAGCCTTTACCAAATAAGAGAAGAAGATTTTTTTAGATTTTACTATATACATATAAGGAAAAACCTATGACCCCCCCCCCCTAGGGCGGGCCCAATTTTGACACTAGGGACAAAATTTGAACAACTTTGGTAGAGGACCCATAGATGATACCATATACCAAAAATCAAAGCTCTGGCCCATGTACTTTCAGACAAGAAGATTTTTTAAATTTGTGTTTTTTGAAATCCATTTCTGGCCCTATGACCTACATATGCAACAGACCGGAACCATTTGAACAACTTTGAAAGGGGCCCACCCAAGGATCATTTCTGTAAAGTTTGGTCGATGTGCAGTCATTGGTTTCAGAGGAGATGTTGTTTATGTTAAAAGTTGACGACGCACGACGATGGACACAGGGCCATCACAAAAGCTCACCCTGAGCATTGCTCAGGTGAGCTAAAAAGTAAATTAAATTACTTATAATATTTCTTTAAAAAAAAGTTCGTAGGGAAATTAACCTGAAAATATTGCTTTAAGAGTAAATTATGAACCTAGTCACATAAGATGTAATTGATGATAAGGAATATGTATTTGAAGTAAGAGGTAGATGCCTTTGAAACTAAAAAAGTCATAGTAAAAAATAATATTTTTCAATAAAAAAAAAAATCTAAGTTCATGGGGAGGTAATTCTTGCAATATTGGTGCTAGCGTTAACAACCTTGTCACATAACATTTGGTTAATGATAAGGAACATATATTTGAAATGTGAAGTTGATCCCTTAAGAAATAAATAAGTAACAGTAAATAATAGCTGTCGGTAGGACAGCAACGCTCTACCATTCTAAGTGCTTGATAGAAAAAGAGCCTAGGTAATGTTAAATATTAACAAAAGTGCCAAATTTTCCTTTAAATCCATGTTACTGTTTTCGGCCTTGAAGAGAGTCCTATTATGCTCTCAAAGAAGAGTATAAAATTTCAACTTGTTCCTAGCCAGATGTCAATAGTATATGAAAATATCTGAGGTGGTATGCAAACTTTAATTAAATAACATAAAATCTAAGTCAGAAAAGGGGCATAATTCTGTTAAAATGCTTGATCCAGTTATCTCCTCCTGTTTACAGGTTGGGTCATGATGGTGAACAAGTGTGCAAAGTTTCAAAGCCATATATCAATAGACTTTGATATTTGAGATATTACAAAAACTTTAACATAAGTTATTACACCTACGCTGACACAGACGCCGACAACAACACTGACGCACTGGTGACTACAACAGCTCTACTTTTTCTTATCGAATAGTCGAGCTAAAAATAACTTTTTTAGGAAAATTCTATCTTCAAGAGGAGATAAATTTGAAAATTGGTGCTAGAGTAATGAACCTTGTCACATAAGATGTGGTTGATGATAAGGAACATATATTTGAAGTATGCAAAAGAAATAAGGAAAAAAGGATAAAAAATAATATTTTTTAAGTAAAATTCTAAGTTCAAGGGGAGATAAATCTGAAAATAGTGGTGCTAGAGTTATGAACCTTGTCACATAAGATGTGGTTGATGATATGGAAAACAAAAACTTTAATCTGAATAAGGACGCGGACGCCGGGGCAAGTAGGACGGCTCTCCATATACTTTGTATAGTCTAGCTAAAAATGAAAAATAAGAAAGTGTTTTATGCAGTAAACATTAATATAAATATAAAAGTGATATGGCACTTTTTGTACTAAGAAGCGAGGAATGTTATTTTATCTTTTCTTGCATTCTAAATCTATAGTAAATGATATTTTTACCGTACTTTTCTTGCCTATTAAATGTATGGTATTGTACCTAACAATATTGCTTTAGCAATGATGTTCCAGGGTTTTCACGTGTTTGTTTACACAAAATATCCATACATATATCTAATTTCTATTATAATACATATATGCATTAAACTTTATGCTTTAAACAAAAAAATAGAACATTTTACAACATTACCATTAGACAGGATTAATGTTGACCCCAGTGACACTACTGAAGTTTTCCAGATTGTATGTAAATGATAAGCAGACTGGAAATCTATACACCTGACAATCTATTTTCCTTTCTTCGAATTTTTCCATGAATATGTGACCATAAGGCTTGGAATTTTTTTAACAACATAGCAATATTCTGAGGTATCCAATGCATTTCTCTGCTTAACTTCAGCTAGAAACTTTTTAAAAGGAAGTTTTTCACATACAAATGTATTTCCTATACAATTTAGGTGAAACATGCAGGTCCACTGGCATTCAGGGCTTCCATTAAGATCCAAAATTTGGAAGTCAAAGACTGCAAAATGTCTTGACATTGGAAGTAACAAAATATTGGTAAAGAAGAAAAAAGCATTACATTTTGGAAGTCACAAGCCAAATTCAAGGAGTGAAAAGACTCACAAACTTCCATTAATGGAAGCCCTGCCATTACTATGAAAATGGTAGCCTGATGTTCATTTACAAAAAGTGTTTATAACTTTATCATTCAAACAAAAAGTTTCTCCAAAAATTGTGTATTTCTCATCTAAACAAACAACTCGGCACATTTCAACATCTTACAGTTCACATATATTCGTCTTACATGTCCACAGATATATATACAATGGATAGGAAGCTCAGAAAATAGTTGATAGTCAGATTCAGATCCACAGTGCGCTTCGGTGATAATCGGGTTTTCCCACTAGCCTCCGATTTTCGCACTCTCGTTAAACTTCGGCGATATCCATGAACTACTGTTTACATTGCCGACATTGTTTTTTTTTTTAGAAATATCTGTGTGGAAAAGTGTGTATGGTACGTTTTAACATAAATAACTATTGCTTCTTATGTAAGTAGAAAATGCTTCGTCTTTTTTTGTCAATGTTCCTCTTGGAATTGAATATGGCGGTATTTTGGCTACTATTACCCAGGATGCATCAAATCTTGGAAAATCCCGAAACACATGATAACTTGCACAAGAACAACCCCAATAATATTGAATTTAACTGTATGACGTCTAAGTTACTTCTCCATCTATATTAAGCTCCATGACATGTCCAATCAATCAGTAAATCAATAAGTTGATTGATTATTAGAACATTCAATCAACAATTATAAATCAGAGAATGAATCATCGAGTCAATGAAATCGAGGAAATCAACACTCTGAAATTAAACAAATTACATCAACATAAAAATAGAGTTAAATCAAGTTAAATCAATTTCCTTTGTCTGAAATGCATAATTATCATTTAAATAAAAACCTCCAAATTTATGGTCAATTACAATAAACCCATTCACAGTTTCTATAAGACTATATGATCTACGTAAATAACCGAGGTATATCAAGTGAAAAATACGAGTTGCTTCCCTTATCTTCGAGTAAAATTGATATCTCTTATGATTAAACAAAACCGCTAGTTTTTCTGATTAAATGTCCGCTTTTAAAATGTATTACACCAATAGCAAACGTTGGATCTTAGCTTCATCATAGTATATTCTTCAACACATCTTTTGACTCCACAAAGTATTCAAATGAACAGTTAACCCTACCACATTGCAGACCATTTTACATACAATTTATACAGTGAGAAAACAACCGGTTATCTTTAATCCTAAAACTACTGATAAGGAAAGCCTCTCGTCTGCTAGTTCTGAAAGTGTTTACCGGTGTATTAAATATTTACAACACATTGAACTGCTTACTTAACCTGTAGGTATATTAACTTATAATATAGCTATATGCTTTCTATTGGCCGCCACAATCATAAGTTCATTTAATGAAGTTATTATAAAATACATCATAATCATAAATAAATTCTAAACTCACCAGTTCGTGGAATTGAATGTACCAAAAAAAGCATTATCTTCTTCAAACACGCATACTGTCAAACTCTCTCTCTCTCTGCTGTAACTTCTGCAAAATATAATAAACACAATGTGCAAAGTGATATGAATAAATTGTGAGATTAAGTAAACAGAGAGCTAGATTAACGGATTTTTCTGAAAACAATTCTCAAAGGTTCCAAATCACGAAAACTGATGACATTTCAAATGGAAAAGAGTCAAATCGGCCCTATACCAACTCGGCACGGGTCAACTCGGCACGGGTCAACTCGGCCCACTTTACAAAAATATATATAACGTATTAACTTTGCTTTGCATGTTGTTAAAGTAAATGAATAATGAGAAATATCTTATTATTATATAATTTTACATTGTAGATCTACTTCTACGGAAATAAAGTATATTTAGAAAAAAAAGTTATTTATTTGTCTTGCAGATTCGATAAAATTAATATAGATCTAATGAAAATGTGTTTCCTTAGATGCATTTTGTTTGTATTAAAAGTACTATTCAAAAAATAAGAAACAAAAACGTGTTTACTTAATATCATAAGCTTCTAATTAATTGCAGGTGGTCACTAATCAAATTTGAATGAATGAGTTAGTGGGACACTGAAGGTATTTAAATTTACGGTTAAACCTACCACGAGTCAGAAATACAGTGAGATACGCAATCGGTTATCTTTACTCACTATTCTACTGATAAGAAAGCCTGTCTGCTGCTAGTTCGGAAACTGTCAATCCATGTATTATAAATAATTACAATAAATAGTGAAAACACAAACCTAAATATTATTAATTGAAAAGTGGGCCGAGTTGACCCGTGCCGAGTTGGAATATCAAATCAGACCACACTCGTTACTTAATTAAAAATCATCTATGACAAACACTCTATAAAACACTAATTTAAACCAAATGCAACTCAAAATAATACTGACCAACTATCAATAATCCATATTTCCAATAAATTAAGAACACTTTGAACTTTTTACAAACTAAGCCGCTTAAACATAGACAAAACTAGTGATATTGCGGGAAAACAAGGGAAACAACTCAAACAACAAAAAAAAATATATCAAGACACCTGAATTATCAACACTGTTACACATCATGAAATCCAAATAAGAATTCATAAACAGATTAAATTAAGTTCAAATAATATTGGTAAGTTTTCTGTACCTACTTTAGAAAATGATGAGATCAGCTTTCACATACAAATATAGCGTCGAAAACTTTGTTTTGGTACGAACTACTTCCTTACGCAAAGTTAACGCGAATGAATACTAATGATATTTTTTACTGATTATATCCTGAAAACATGCAAATAATATACGATAGAAATAACAAAATCAAAAATGAACTACTGACAATTCAAAATCTTATCACTTGTGTGTGACAAGAAAATCTGTGTAGAACTACTTTGCGTTGTTCGGTACCCATTCTTCTATTGAAATCCCGCAAATTGTGATAGAACTGTATTCAATGTTAACGCAGCGAATACAAAAATTACTTGAATATTTTATTATTTTAATCAATAGGAACTCTTGCAACACATACTTATCCTTGGATTTTCATTTTTGAGGGTTTGTCAAGGTCAAATTACCGTCAATGCCCAATTGAATTAAATGGTACATAGTTTTTAATTATTGTCATAAAAATTTATTGTACCAAGAATAAAGACAGTCCATAAAAAAACTAAAACAAATATAGCCAATTATAGCAAAACATGTGAAATTACAATACTCTGACCGTCAATTTCAAAAATGAGTCAAGCTAAGTTTGAGCTTTTTAACAAATTTACCTGAAAAAAGTTGTATGATGACTATCTATCTTTATTTTATGCTTTTCAGTGGATTACTGATTTATCTGTGAAAATTATATTTGATAATTTCACAGTGAAAATTATCAAAATATAATTTCACTTTTTTTCAATGACGAAACTACTTTTTTAAGATTTTCCCCATGTGGTACCTCAATTTTATTTTTACTGACAATTCTGACAATATCAGGCTGTTTAAAGAAAACGCAAAGCTGAAATTGATAATCAACTTAAATGTCAAAAGTAATAAAAAGAAGAAAACTTACTTCTATTCATTCAAATTCCAATCACCAAATTTCATCTCTAAATTTTTTGTTTCATTTTTACAGTCTGACAAATACATTCCTTCCACATGCAAACTGCTCTTGATGACATTTGGGCACATTAAAGTATCCTACGAGCAATAACTGCCGTACGCTTTATGAAAAATTGAAAAGCAATGACAGCTATCACCTCGTAGAACAATTAAACCACCCAGCGTTCCGAGCAAGCTTCCAAGTTTTCCATTTTCCAAGCTCCTTTTCTGAATGTTTTCACATCTGTCAACACTTATTTTTTGTCTGTTTCAATCCTCAAATATGTTTTCTTTCTTTTAAAAAGGTGTATGACTAACAAATCCAAATGATATCCCTCTGAATCAAACACAATTATTTTCCTCCCGTGAAATACACAACTTTAAAAAATGGCTGCCGCTTACATTTAACAAAGCCAGGTCTAATATAAACACGCAGTGAGTAACAGAAATATGGATGGATGGTTGGAATTTTTCTCCTACAAGAATTGTTTGTTTTTATTATTAAAACAAGCGATCATTCATATTTTTTTAACAAAATAAATAATATCACTGTCATTTAACGTTGATTGTCGGACTTATTTTACAGCTCAAGACTTCTTGTTTTTAATAAGAAATTCCGACTAACTGGGGCTCTCAATGGGGAAAACAGATTTTAATATTTACGTTAATGTCATGAAAATTTCGTTTAAACTTGTTTTTAAGCATAAAATAAAAAGAAAATTTGTTTGTTTGTTGTGTAAGATTTAATTTTATTTCATCTCGTGAACTTTAAAAACAGTATTCTCACTCGTGGCTACGCCACTCGTGAGAATACTGTTTTTAAAGCCCACTCGATGAAATAAAATTTCATCTTACACACAAACAAACAAATATCCTCTATATCTATTTATACATAGCAAAAATATAGCCAATTATAGCAAAATTCAAGCAAAGTTA
Source organism: Ruditapes philippinarum (assembly GCF_026571515.1). Taxonomy (NCBI): domain Eukaryota; kingdom Metazoa; phylum Mollusca; class Bivalvia; order Venerida; family Veneridae; genus Ruditapes; species Ruditapes philippinarum. Next base: position 44,329 of record NW_026854659.1, on the reverse strand, counting down.
ATAAGTTGACCTTCAAAGTCAAAATTATGGAGTGATTGTCAAAAATCTACTTGAAGAGTACTTGTTCAAAGGACTGTTCTTCCAGGTACGAAGACAATCTATCAATAAATAACAAAGTTATTGTCAATTATAGCAAAAATTAAGCATAAATCAATCAATTTACATTTACAAAACCGGTACCGTTGGCCTAGTGGTTAAGGCGTCCGCCTTCGGACCGGGAGGTCGAAGGTTCGAGCCCCACGGGGAGCGTTAATTGAAGGATGAATGTTTCTCGTGGGACTCGTTCCGAAATGGCCGCTTCGTGAGCCGCGAGGTAGTTAAAATGAATGGTTACCGATTTCTATCCGCCTGGCGCCTGGCATAGTGGTAGGAATTGGGAGGTACATGGTATGCAACCAAAAGGTGTCTCATAAGTCAAAATGGCTGGCCCTTTCAGTAGGGGTGACACTATAATAAACAAGACCTTTACCTTTACCTTACATTGATGGTCGGTGTGATTTATAAGAGAATAGTCCATTATGGTCAATTTCTAGGTCTTGACCAAAGAGTTGCTATGTCCAATTAGGAAGGCTATTGAATGAGAAAGAATATGACCATTCTGAAAGTTTTCGGAAAGCAACGGTAACAGCAACGATTACAACAATATGACTGTAGCGATAGCTCTGTAGATATTTTTGCATTTCAACAACATATCCTTACCTACGACTCCTTTATGATGACTGTGGCAATTTCTGAATATCAATAACACGATGCAGATTAAAATCTTAACTTTTCTAAGAGCAATATATTTAATCTTTTACTTAAAATCAAAAATGTCTATTGGAATGGTTTTTGCTAGCCATAAAGGTGATCTTACGCTCTATGACATAAAATTTACACTCCGGCATTTTTCTAAACCGCAGTCATGAATATCAAGAAATCAAATAGAGCAGACTTAAGCAATTCTAGAACATTTATTTCTTATGTGTGTGGTAACATGTAACACTTTTCTACACAACTATGGTCCTCGTGAATTCTGATTTGGTTAACACACATGACATTGGTAGTGGCATCTACAACAATTTTACACAAATTGTCACGCCGTGTATAACAAGTATCTCAGGACTATACAACAATCCACACGAATAGTACAAAAGTAGCGCCTTTTCAGCACAGAGCTAGGATTGACACAAATAAATCAGTAAGCTCACGGATAAAATATTTAAAAGTAAATTAAATGAAAAGAAATGAATATGCGCAAACGGTTGCTATGGCATAATACTTTAAAGATCATTTTGAATATTTATATCGGCATAATTTAGTACAATTACGTATATAAAACTTTATTGTTTAGATATTCTGTAAACCTTTAACATTTGTCAAATGACTGACTACAGAAAAAGAAACATAAAAATAAAACCTTTTTATGCGGTTACCAGCGTAGCTCCGGTGCAGCATTTTCAAAACTGGCGGTAAGCTCGTAATAAAAGCCACAGTCAACCGTATACCGCTAGAATCATTCTTACTTCTAAAGTCAGTAACCGTAAGAATTCAATGGAATTTTATTATAAAGATATTGGAGGGTATGTCGGGGGTAGGGATGGAACCCTTCAACTACAATTAACAGTATTCATCTGGTGATATAGTTCCGGATACACATTTAAAAATACTAGTAAATGTTTTTGACATACAATGGAAAAAAACTCAAAGTAAATGTGTATATCATATAAATTTGAAATCATTTCGCTGTTTGTTTATGTCCAAAAAAAAGAAAAAGAAATAAATAATAGTATCACAATAGAGTGTCTCCATTAACATTGATTAGCTAAATTTTCATTTGACGATAAGCGTTCAATGTACATTTAAACAAATATACATGCATGTTTATTATATGATATAAATATATCTGCAATCTCATTGGTCCAAACAGTAGTCAACGGAACTTTTAATAAAATCGTATACACTTGGTGAAGTATCATATTCACTGGCTGAATTGGATTTTCTAAAAATAGATGGAGACTCCAATTCAAAGAGATAAATTTGACACTATACGAGCAGAACCAAAATTGTTAGAAATTTTGCAATGACTTTATGTAGTATGGAGCTCCTTTCCCTTACACTGTTTTTACAGGGATCCAGCATATGATTAATGCACAGCTGACATTGATTCTGTCTTAGTAGGCATATCGTTTATTTCATCGGTCGGTCCCAAAAGATTTATGTTTTAAAAGGGTTATATATTCTGGTATTTTGTGTATTTGGCTCTTAGTTGTGAACTTGAAAATATATTCAACTAGATCTGTGAAATATTTTTGTATTAGTGTAGAGTATGGTTTGGATTGAATACATGACCAACTCTGACTGGGTGTTCAATCTCTATTTATTTTATTTATTTTGATGATGTGAAAATGAAACCTATAAAAGCTTTGAACTTGAAACTTCATAGGATGATATATCTTATTAAGAGAAATGCAGTGCTTAAAAACAATTAAAAAATTGTATTATACAGTTAAGTAGGAATGTTTTCACATGACCTTAATAACTTAGGATATGTTTTCTGCTTTTTAATTGTGTCTTTTGACAGTTTGTCTGTGGTATGCAGGTTTCATAACCTCCGATCCCCTTTCAAAAATTCTATTTTATTTAGTTTCACCCATTGTGTTCTCGTTTAGGGCACAAGCAATTTTAAATGTTTAGGACAATATGCCGCTTTGTGCCACAATGTAGGTTCCATGATAGCGTTCATATGAACACATCTATACAGATGTATAAGTAATACTTAAGTTTACCAGTTCATGTTAAATTCTGCTTAAGCTGGTGCTAGGAGGCGTGGACGGTAGCTTGCAGTTATGAACAGGCTCAAACAAATCGAGTCTGCATTTTCAATTTTGCAGAGTTGTATTTTCCTATTCTGTATTTTATAACTTATATGCATTATAATGTGTGTTTCAAACTGTAACCTTTCTTCTGAAGAAAAAATGGCAATAATACAACTTTCAAGAATATATTAAATAGAATGGTATGGGTAATTTTATAAAAATAATGGATTCACAAACTTTATTTGAAATTTGGCAAGTATCTACACTGTAACCGAAATCTTGGTATATACTGTAACAAAATCGGATCAAAGTCGCTCTGCAATACTCTCCTCGCTCTATACTGTAACATTGTTTATTTTTTCAAACGAACAGGAAAATAGGTTCAACTGGTCATTTACTTTTAAAAACGTTTCTAAACACAAAGGACTAACGTTATGTAGGTTTACTTTTGTAGACATGCTAAAATAATGTCGGAATTGGACGAAACATGCGTTGGTCTCTCAATTCAAATTTTCAATCTGTCAAGTCAGCACATTTATGAGACAATAAAGAGATAAAAATGCGCTTCATGGTATGAAGAAATATATGACTAGATACCTGATCCAGTTCCTTATAAGCAAATTACAAAAACATCTTTTAGAAATTGAACTACTTGTATTATGGACCAAAATAAAATCACCTACCCGTTTTCGCCACATATAATCCTAAATCTTGAAAATTCTATACTGTAACTGGAAAGCGCGATACTGTAACAGGTTCCCGACGGTGTCTTTCGTAAAAAAAGATGTCGGTAAAAGTGGTAAAGCTGTCAACTGCTGCATCAAACATCAAAAGAATTTCAGCAATATTCAAGCAATTCAAATACAAGGTGAGAAAGAACCAGCGTTGGATAAATGAACAAGATTAACGAAACGAAACTGAATTTACTCCTCGTATTACGGAATATTAGGAATATCTTGATATGGTAGCTGGCATCCGTCGAATTGAAAATAAAGATTCAGGTCTAATAAAACGTTCGTATAAATGGGTTTATATCGGGGTGGTCGCAAAGCGGTTTTATACTTCATTCAATTTCAATGCAACTTAAAATAAATTTATTTATATACAAAATTGTAACGTTTTGTTATGACAAATGAATGCAATAATAAGTTTTAAAAATGAAAATGGTCACACATGACGAAGTTCATTTTGAAGGAAAATGCACTGTGATTTTTGCGTGAAACTGAATAAATCCCTGCCAGCAATATTGAAGATGCTCAAATAAATTGATTCAAATGTTGGCAGAACTATTGTCGTGCAGGTCACTGACAATGGAAACGAAAACAGAGGGCAAACAATCATTCATTCTTCGCTGCGCAATGGGTTCTACCTTCCTGAGCAAAACATCGCAGAGGTATATAAACTACCTTCTCACATGTGATCTGCCACACAGGATTGTATTACTAAGATCTGCGTGTACTGTTTTAAGGATTTACATTGTTGGCGTCACTATCCTTAATCTGAGCGCTTCATGTGGTAAAGAATGATAAATTTCAAAGTGGCATTTAGTGTTCTCTGTAAAATGATTTACAATTATTTTAAATATATTAAGTATTTAGTCCAAATATTAATATTGCTTTATCAATATCATATGCACGTGATAAAATACTGTTATCCGCTTAATATTTCATTGCCCCTCGTGCATTCAATATGAAGAAACGTTAAACAACTATCAATATTCAATATTGACTTTACATGTACGTAAATACATACGTTTTAACAGGACAAATGTTTCATGATTTAAAGTGTTAATTAATATAACCAGATAAGTCTGTAAAAATATATATGCATTGGTTTAAGTTGACTATCTTGAAATATTGATTTACAAATTTTATTATGAATTTCATTGTGCTCCACACTTTTAACCGACCATGAACTGTATCTCTATATCTCGATCATAGTGTACGGTGCTGTATTGAAGTAAATGTAATTTATCTATCATAACGATCGTAATGGAACCCATGTGAGAGGTTTAAAGAACAGACATTACAATTTAGCCTACTAATGTGTGAAAACTGACATTTTTGATTAATTAAGACTTAATTCGAAAATTATAAAATAGAAGATATTGTTGGATAGACACCTATATAAGTAAGTATTTATTTTGTTAATAAGAACATGCTAAAAAATAAGTTGTAACAATTTAAAGTTTATTACCATGTTAACAATATAATCTGTCGGAATCATTTTTAAAAAAGTGAAGAAAAAAACACACACACACGCACGCACGCACGCTCGCACGCACGCACCACCACACACACACACATCCTAAAGAACGCCAAAATCGGCAAAATTGAATATGTTGCAGCTTCAGCTTTATTAAGCCTGTCCTTGGACGGTACTGAAAAGCGCAAATTACCGTCCATGCCCCATAACACCGGCTTTAGTAGAATTCAGGATATAAACGTGTCTAATGATTTTAATATTTGCCAATTGACGGACGGACGACCAGTTCCATTAAATTAAACTGATATCAGAGATCTCATTGGCCTTTCAAAATTAAGAAAAAGAATGTAAAGGATCTTTCTTAAACGTATACACGTCTAAATCACATTCCTAAATAATTTGAAGGAGTTTCGGAAGCAAAGCTTAGTTTCCTCCGACTTATCAATAGACAACAGTTCACATCGCTTTTAAAAATTTCAATAGTTCTTTAATAAACAATTTATTTAACATTAGAATTAACTGTTAGAAAATACATTATTCTAGACCAAGTATACAAGAGTGCGCATATCACAAAAATATACATAAAGTTCTTATTCAAAATATCTTAGTAAAGGAAGTGTATATCATTTTATTTTCTTTCTTCTAGAGTTCTGTATGGCTGACAATTTAAAGCAGGACGAACAACGTAACAACGAATAAAAATTGAAACAATGGAGATGCCATCATCGGTAAACTTGATTTCTGTTAAGTTTTGATTTTTAATAGTTTTTAGATTATATAGATTATCGTAGGATTACACACTTTGCTTTTGTAAATTATATTTTAAGATCTATATATATGATTTTCTTACAGTTATCGTATAGACTACACTGTAATAACTTTTTACTAAATACTTTGAGTAAAAGCATGTAAAAATTATAATAAAAAGAACTTCTGTTCGATTGTATACTTTGATATGATGTTGGTTTTATTTGATAAAGCAAATGGACTGAATCAAAGTCATTAAGCAGCCAAAGTCGCACAAATTTTCAAACAGAATATCGATTCTCATTTATTAAAACAATTTATTATAATTCACGTTGCAGAAGAAATATGATAAAACTAGAGGGCATGAGCACTACCTGAGGCATATATTGTTATTGGAACAAGCTTCGCCTATCGCATTGAAGGCCATTATAAACAGAGAAGTGACAAAATGTGGAAGAGATCTTTGTATTTTGTTGAATGAGAATAGTCATACAATTAAAACACAGTATGAAACAGAGTTTCTTCAATTATTTCAAGAAGATAATATAAATGACTACATTGATACGTGGGACACACTTCAATTATGTGCTGTGACATCAGTTTTATTCAAATCAGGTCTAACTGGTACAGAAGTTAAAGCTATTCAATGTATATATGATCAGAGAAAAGATATTGAAAAATACGTAGAATATGCCTCCCTTACATACAATACCTACAAGGAGAAACAAAAATTATTGCACGAACAATTACTCGAGTTGATAACGCTCATAGACGACCAAGCTAATCTTGATTGTAAACGTATGGTATTTTCATTTGAATCAAAATTAATGACGTTAAGCGAATCACAAATAGGCAAACTAACACGGACAAATGATATTAAAACTCATCTGAAAATTGCAATGGAAGTAAATGTCGTAACAGATAATGATATCACTAGCGAAGAAGACGATCAAAAGCTTCCGACCAATTGTAAGTATTGCTGTTACAGTATGACTTTAAATTGATCCATATGGTTATTTTGTATCCAAACACATCACTTTATCTGCATGTTGTCAATAAGTGTTTATATATTTACCAATTATCTATATTAATTTTATTCATCCAAAACTTATTCTTTTTATGATTAAAAATTTACTAAATTTAAGTCGACAGATTCATTTTCTACTGTCCCCCCTCCTCCATTCAAATTTAACAACAGTTTTTCATTAACAGCTCTTATAAATCATAGATTTCGGTTGTAAGCACACTAACGGTGACCGACATTCGGCATTTGTTTTAAACAAAACTACTACTTAAGCATTGACCTTATAGGTTATGGGGCATTAACCTTATACTGCCTACAGTGGTAAATACTTTGAAAACATTTAAGGTTTTTTTTGACGTCGCTGCTTAAAACGTTATGTTGTCAGTAGGCTTTCCGTTTGCTCTGTTATGCCTGTACTGGTTTCCCAGCAGTTTCCGGCCCAAGTCGCTCTCCTTAACAAATAATAAAATGTCTACGGACGAGTACAAATATTTTTCAGAACAAGTACCTGTCAAACCTTACCATGTTTTTAATGTTGCTCTTAAATCTTACTGTTTAATTGGATTAGAAATATTACACCTTTTCTCACTTTTATTCCAAATTTCCCAGCAGTTTTCCGGACCATTTTTTGTTTTGAATATGGTTCAGTACCAGTAAACAATGTTCATATGTTGTTTTATTTTTCCAAAAAATATTACTTCTCAACCATTTCCCTGTTGGCTGCAAATATGTGTTTAAAAGTTTTTTAGAAAAGGATCTTAGTGTTATTGTACATGGGCATTCAAACTAGAATTCCACTGGCGTTGCTTATTTTTAAAGTTACAAGTTCTCTTATGTAACTTTAAACCACAGGTAAAACTTAAAAACATGTCAATCGCTGTACTATTTTAACCGTTTTGTTGCATATAAAACACATGTCTCTCTGATCTGATCGATGAAGTAACAAAGATGCCTTACTTGGTAAAATAGACAGTACTGGGTGAAAATGATATAAGGCCGAAAAACTCCTAGGGGCCGGAAACTGCTTGGTAACCAGTAGTGGTCATAATATGTATAATTGTTATAATTACTTGTTTCAATGTTACGAGGATATAATACGCATTAATATAATGTTTGTTACATGAACTTTTGATAAATACTTTTGAGAATAAATGGCTTAATTTCGCGTATTTCTCGATCATATCTCGTACTTTTCGATATTCATGCCTAAAGTACAAGTGCAACACAAATTAATGTTTGCCTGTCCGAATAAGAACCATGCTTGGAAAGATATTTTAATGTAGAACATTTATGTAATGTTTACTTTCAGGTGAAATTGTCATATTCTTGTTTGTGCCTTGTTTTCATGATGTTGTCAGTTTTATTTTCATAACATTATCTTGTAAGACGCTGATAGGTTTACAATTTTGTATTATATGTAATGTATGTCATACGTTTTCAGATCGTTTTCAATTTGATAATAGCGCGATCAGTATTTAATAATTTTATATTTGTGAATTATAATCTAATAAACGAAATACAATATACTTCAGACCAAATGTTTACTGAAACACTTCGGAACAAAAGTGTCTACATCAATGATTCAGCTATTTTGACATGCAAACTCAACCTTCCAATAGATGAAAATGTTGAGTGGAGGAAGGATTACAAGCCGGTTGAAATTTCAAACAATCTTATGGTCATGAGCAAGAATGGCAATCATTGGTTAGCGATTTCCCGTGCATCATTGGAAGATACGGGTCAATATACGTGTGTATGTGGCCATATTTCAACATCAGCGGACCTTACTGTTATAGGTATGCTTTAATCGAATTATAACAACAATGCCTGTGCTCCTTTTCAATGCTTAGAAACAGATAACGAAATAACCATAGTTTACCATGGTACTATTCATAACTTCCAATCTATTACGCAAATCTGGTATAATATAAAACTATAATCAGAGCACGAAGATTTTAGATTACGCTGAAACTTAAGTTTGATTGTCTATCAACTTTATAATTTGTAATTAAACAGTAAATTTGATTAGAAATAATCAAAATGACAATAGATTAAGTGAAATGTAATTGTATGATAGCAACATGGGTAAATATTAGTAACAGTTTATTACATAACAAAATCATAGTTGCTACTTTGGTTACTAGGACTTGTGGAAAAACATATTTTTACATTCACGGAAAAGATCCTGCTTGTAAAATTTTGTTATAACAACATTATTTTGGTTTTCTTTTAGTACATCATTGCGAACGACAAAATCTTTGCTTCATACAATAAATAATTATAATGTAAGATCTATTTTCAAAAAAAATATGTGTGTTTATTTTTTGCATGCGTAATCGCAATATTAGTCTTAATATCGAATTACAAATTAAGTATGATTCGTTCATTTATCATTATCCCAATCTTTTGTAACAGATGAAGCATTAAGTGTGGTCGTTCATTTCCCAGTCAAGATTGAGGTTATTGAAAATGGGAACATTGATATAGAATGTAAGGTGAATCTGCTTGCGAGTAAACCTGTTTGGCGACACAAAGGGGAACTTCTTCGATCATCTGGTAGAAAGGTTATACAAGCAAAGGGTTGTACACACAGATTGATGATCACGAATTTAACATTAGAAGACGAGGGTGAATATACAGTTGACTTTGGGAATGTCTCATCTAAAACAACAGTTCAAATACAAGGTCAACATATATGAATGTTATCCGTTATTGTAATACTGACACTATTTATATAGTTGGTTTTAATCTCTATAAGGTCCTTTACATAAAAGTCGTTAATTTTATTAAATTTGTTTGGGTCAAAGCTGGAAAATATAAAAAGCTAACAATGCATTTGATTTCATACCTATTTGCAAGATACCAGAAAATCATTGGTGCAATTTTCTTAAATTTATTTTAGTTGAAACAGACCTTATTCACAGAAAACAGATAAAACAAGAATTGTACAGAAATTGGATGAGAGGAGCTCTAGCGTTAAAATATTTAAAAATAGGTTTAGAGGGTTTTTCGGACAAGGCTGTTCACAAACAACATAATGATCTAATGAAAAAACTTGGAAACTACTGCAACACTTGTACAGAGGAAAGTCTTCTCCCACATAAGCAAGATCAATGCCCACGACAAAGAAAACATCAATGTTTATGTACCAAAGGTCAGAAACAGAAATCAAGACAAATGTGCCCAAACGGGGGATTTTGTGGCAACGTTTATAATCAAATAGTTTATAAACATCGCTTTCAAGATCCATTATTCACAAATACAGATATCCAAAAATGGAGCAATGATGCGTGGAGTGTTGCTACATGCTTTGTTAATACTACTGGCTACAAAGGCAAACAATCAGCTAAAGATATCGACTGCTCCGGTTTACTTAGTATGTGTATAAACAACATTGATATAGAAATAATGCTTGGAGAAGTTATCATCGATGGGAAAATAGATGCGTTTGCAAAGGTACACATCTTCACCACAGTAATCACTTATTGTTGTATGTAATTTCAATTGAACGTTGTATACAATATATATATATATAAATATATACATGTATATATTTAGCATTTATTATGCAAGTTTAGAACAGTCTTTTCGAATTGGTTTTATAATTGATTAATTTATAAGTGAAGTTTTTTAGCAACAAATTAAAATGAGACTTTAGATACTGAAGTGTTACTTTTACAGGCAAGGGAAGCGAGGAATGATATTCTTCACAGTCCAAACTATGAACTATCTGAAAATGAACTAAACAAGTTTATCAGAATGTTCAAAGAAGTACTAGAAATCAAGGACAAACATGGTAATACACCTTTGAAAGGGGAGCCAGGCGTAGAAGGAGCATTACGTTTACTAGATATGGTAATAATCCTATTGGAATTATATAGTTTAACGTTTAAGGAAGTACTAGACACAGACAATTATTTGAATATTAAAAAGATTGCAACAATACAGGATAAAAAATGATCAACAAAGCGTATTACATGTAAATAGTTCGACAGTTTGTTGTACAACAAGATTGCATGTGTGAAAAATGCTATGTCACCGTATTAATATACCACTTGATAATAGTGCATGTATTTTTTCCTTTGCTTTCAAGTGGGGAGGATCCCTTACAATATGCCAAATGTGTTTTCAATTATTTTTGTATTGACATGAAAATTGTTCAAATGAGTTTACGGGCCGGAGTCCTATCATAATTTCTTTTACAGGTGCAACAAAATCAAATTGAGATGAACCTTGAACGTGACATGAGAGAATTGAGAGAGCATGGGATGTCTAGATTAGAAGAGAAATACAAGACAGCAGAAAAACAGGCAAGTTTTATATTTATAGCTAATGCATTTGAATTTTGTTATAACATGATTTTACGCATACAGCCTGTAAAGTAAAGGAATATTGATTTTTAAGTCTCATGAAATTTATAATTGTTTCAAAATGTCTTTGAAAAATACTGCGACTCTTAAGTTGCTACCCTATTTATTGTATACGTATCATTGCCGAGAAAATCATGTTAAAACTTGTGCATTTAACCTGTCATTTTTACATGTCTCTCTGTTAAAAATCATGCACGCTTGAATATAATGCCTCGTTTAGATTATTTGTAGCTTAAAGAAACACTGGTCTTCATGAGTATTGGGAAAGATACAATTTGTTAATGACATAAAAGTGTTCTGATTTAAATGTACTTTGTGGTCATTAACTGTTCTTATCTTCTGACTTCTATCTAAGGTAACCAAAGGAAGTTTTTAGACTAGGTGGTATCCGAACATTATCAGTGTTGCGTAAGTATAATAATGTATTTGGCCTAAGAGAATGAATATTTCCAAAATAAATATAATTACAATTTAGTTCTTTCTTCGTCGTGTTGATACACGATTAGTGCATGGTTCGAAAAATATATATAATGCAACATTTTAACCTTTTTTCTTCAGCGTGAACTGAAACTTCAACTTATAGAGCAACAAATAAAAGGTTTGTCCTTGACTATTAATTTGAACAAATAAGAGCTTATCCTTATGCAAAAAGTCTTCCAGGTCATTAGACCATGTTTCGAATCTAAAAGTACGTGCTTTCGAGAAACATGTGTAGTTTAAAAATCCTGTGTCTTTTGAAAAGAATGACAATTTTTCTTTTAAATTCAACGATTTCATAAATTGGTTCTTTTTAATGATAGAACGGTTGGATTCGACAAAACAGTAACATTATGCATAATTGACATAAGGTTTTAAACATATGTATAAATACCTACAAAGAGAAAGAATAATTAAAAAAAGAAGCTACAAAGAGAATCAGATTTTGAAATGAAAATGTTGTTTGAATAGACATTTATCAGGAAATAGGTGTTTGAGGATTTCACACTATAATAAATTTATATAAATGAGGTCATGCAAGAAATATTTTCTTTAAAAAACGTCTTTATTTCTATAAAAATAAACAATCAAAAGAACATCAGATTTCTAAAAAAAATAATATTGCTTGTAAAAGAATAATCAAGAAATAATTATCGTAATTTTAATTAATAGAAAACATTCCCGAGTTTGCAGACTTTGTCTTTTAAGTGGCTTGTAACTATAAACAGAAACAGTGTTGTTGTTCTTGTTTTAAAGTTAAAACACACAGGTGTTGGTCTGTTGAAATTATCTTGCAAAATATCTGGTCTAAAGATGTATTCTATCCATTTATATACACGCCGAATTAGTTAAAAATAGGATATGCATATACTCTGTTTAACATTATTGAATATTATTTACGTAAATGTCCATTATTGCTCGAGTTGTGTTTTTATTTACAGATAAAGAAAATGAGCTTCAGCTTATGCTAAATCTTAGATCTGCAGGAAAACAAAATAACCTTAAAGGTACTTAATGAAAAATAAATACTCAAAAACCTTTGACTTTACCGCTCTTATTTGGTAAGAATTAAAGATTTGTTAACAGTGAAAAGAAGACAAAACGAAAACAGATTAAGAACATAAGGTTATTTGATATATTCCTTTCTAAAACGAGTTAAACTAGCTATATTTGAAATATATCAAAATTCATAGTCAAAGAACCATTTCCTTGTTGTTCTTGCATAAAAACTGCGCACGTAGGGGTATATTAACGAAGACGGAAACATGCTTTTACAGATACAATTACGCAAGCATGCACTTTTTTAATATGCATGACTCAGGGCGCCATGTATAACGGTTATAAACGGCAAGTCATGACGACACCTGTGTTACAGTTATATGGAAAAAATAACGAAACGCAAATGTAACTTATTGAAGAATAGCGATACTACAGAATGTGTGCCTGCATTATATCTGCATATTTTGATCCATGTTAAAGCGTGCATTAATTCTTTATTATGTTTTTTTTCAGAGCACATCTTGCTTGATCTACAGATAAATGTTATTGCTAAAAATGGTGAAAAAAGTGCTGAAGGGAATCAACGAGTTTATGAAGTAATGAGAGACTATATTAAAGATAACGATGATATGACTGGTTCGTCTTTTGTTGAAAGATCAACTGATACACCAGTCTATCACCTCGTAGATTTCATCAAGGCCATAAAGAAATGCAGTATCGTTGATATTTCTCCCACTGACCAATCGTCAACAGACATACACATCAACTGCCCCAGTTCGAACGTCATGGAAGATTTTCTCAAGTCTATCATCAGTAACGAATTTCAACAAGAACTGTTTAATCTTAGACTCATTTTAGCATATTGAAATAATTTAAATTTATTTGGTAAGTAAGACGAATGAAATATATTTTAGTCATCACCTTTGTAAAATATTCGAGTGTTGGCAGAATAATAAGTCTTTTCGTTATAGCGATTGGCTGATGTATCATTTGGTCTACACTGAAATACAGTGGGCGACTAAATAGTTTCTTTTGGTTTTGACCCCAGTTGTTGCTTTGACGTTTGTAACATCCGAGGTTAGCCAAAATTATCCCTTTCTGTTTCCGGAGTTATATGACCTAAACTGTGTTGACCAGTACGCCGTAAAACCAAACAAACAAACAAAGCTAACAAAATATTTTATATCGGCAAATTCCAGCATTGCTAATAGTTCTTTGTATTTATTTAACAGTTAACTTTTAATTAGAATAATACCTTAATTCCTGAAAAAGTGCAAGGTATTTATTAAAGGGATTACCCGCTGGTTTGTCTTTTGTTTTGTGATATTCTGACATGCTTATTCTTTACAATTTACCAAAATTTTTATTTTAAGCTTGTAATTGCTGTTTTCACATTTTTATACATGTTTTTTTCTTGAAACTGATCGTATTCATTTTATTTTGTAAACATGCAAACTATTATTGCATGATTATTATTATTAAAATTTATTATCTTATCAGTAATCAAAATTAGCTCTTTAAAATCATGCGATGCACCTATGATTCAAACATCATATCAACAGCCTTCTGTGTAATTTAGTTACTAAGACATTGTTTTTTGTGTTTGCGCTGTAATTGCATGGCCCTTCATTTATAGGGCAGATAGTTTGTACAACCAGTAACAACCATTTTCTGAACATGAGGAATTTTTGCACTTCGATTTTGAATAACATATTTCTTAGAGGTTAATATTTAGTTCCCCTGCTCGCCGTTGTGCAATAATGGCCTGACGATGTTCATCATGACACGACGACCGCAGAACCTCGGTGTCCAATATAATGTTTTTAAAACCTACGGAATACCGTTGATGTCATCGTGGTCAGCAGATTTAATGTACTGTACGTCATTCGAAAAAAATGAAGACCGGCTAAACGTATTGCACTATCGTATTATCGCCATCACATTATCGCATTGTCGCATTATCGGACCGTCGTCATTGCATTATCGCACCGTCGTATAACCACGTAGACCTTACGTAGACCTTTTCCATAAATACCTACATTTCAAAATCGCCGCTTATCTTGGTTGTCGCAATTTCTAAGAAACGTACAGGTTGTCAATTTATACAAATATGTCTGTCATTCAGTTAACAAACTAGAAATTGATAGAAGGAAGGGGTGCAGACCTTTTGCACATATGCTTATAAATACACACGAAACTTACAGAATTATAGGTACAAACAATGTGTTCATACATTTGGTTATGATAGCGGCTGGTTTCTTTTTATACACCAGTTTTTGGCAAATTCAACACATATTTCTGAGCGCTTTAAAAATGATTCAATACCAGAAATTAATCGAAATTAGGTGTGGAACTAGTTTTCCCCAAATACAAGTGCATACGATTATAAATGAAATTGATATTGTATAAACGTACAGTCAGTTTTATACGTACAATATAAATTGATAGAATATGTATGCATAAAGTTTAACCCAGAAATACTCACATTTTCCATCTTCGTGGGACAGAATTGCAATAACCGTTGTCTGTCTGTCAAACGTGTATATGTACTTTTTATGTCTGTTAATCTCGGGTACATGTATAACAATGTACATTCAAAAAGGGCTTATACTCTTAATGTTTAATAAACTTGGTTATGGAAGCATTCTTAATGTGGAACAGATTGCCCTGATTCTTTCCAGTAATGACGGATACATAATAATTATGAATCGATTTACGCTCGATCTAACGGAGTAATACTTACCAAAGGCAGTCGGTGCATGGCTTGGATAGTACACATGTACATTAACACGCCCACTTATTTTTGTACCCCGGAAGGGAGGCAAGCTATAATCGCACCGTCCGTCTGTTCGTCCGTATGGCCGTATGTGCGTCCTCACTTCATTCGTGTCCGGACTGTATCTTTGGCAAATGAGTTGCGCCCAAGAACCACGTCCCTGCCTCAAAGGTCAAGGTCACACTATCATTTTGAAGTTTCACATTATCGCAATAAGAATTAATAGGTACACACAATCGTGTCCGGGCTGTAAATTTGTCATGCATGGAAGGATTTTAAAATAACTTGGCGTAAATGACTACAACATCAAGACAATGTGTTGCGTCTAATACTCACGTCCCTTCCTTAAAGGTCAATGTCGCACTACCATTTTAAATTTCACTTTATCACAATTAGAGTTTATAAGTACACACATTCGTGTCCGGGCTGTAACTTGATCATGCATACAAATCCTGACCCGGATATTCACGCTGTTACCGAGCTTCGCTCAATTTCGACTGTGCGAACGGGGTACGCATCAGGTAGGCTTTTATCCGGGTCAGGATTTGTATACATGTAATGTGGGAAAATTTAAAAAGTTAACTGCATAACTACTGCCTACCTACAGACGTCTTGGATTAAATTCGGACCGGTGAGCGATAGTATTATAGCTGCCTTTTCTGTTTCAACTGTTTGCAAGCATGCACTGACATTAGTTTTTTTATTAAGAAAAAGATCGATTAATGTTCAAAATCGTATTCTTACCGCTCGGTCAAGCGATGTCCGACCTAGACAAATATTGCATTTTCGCTTTTAAATTCCATATTTTGTCGTACTTACTCGTCTAATATTGTACATTTTTCGAAAGATAAATTATTTTTGCGTAGATTACACTTTATTTGGTGAAAATTGGTTGGTTTACAATTAACACAGATCTCGGAGGTAAAATAAAGCCTGGTGGTAGTTCCGCTGGCGAACCTTTCTACATTTATTATATTTATAAAATATTATGGATGAAATTTTAAAAACAACTTTCCTTTGTTGTTTTATTGAAAACAAGATATTTTAAAAACATTTTAAGTGAAAAATATTGTATTAGTGAAAACAAAATATTTATAAAAATAAGTGGGCGTGGTCATGTACATGTATATTATCCAAGCCACGCACCGACTGCCTATGGTAAGTATTACTCCGTTAGATCGAGCGTAAATCAGTTATTGCATAGTTATTGTCTTTGTTTAAATCTTAACGTACACGCCCTTTAAATACATATTGTATTAATAGTTATTGTTCATAAGTAATTTAATTTAAAAATAACCTGTTGTTTGTTGGAATGTAAGTAACGACTTCATTTAACGAGGCTTACACATTAGGTTTCCCGATCTTCCCAGTGGGTCACAGCTGAATTACATAATTACAATGAAAAAAAAACAGTTTTAATATAGACCATTTATTTTTTATGCTTTTCAGTGGATTACTTATTTATCCGTGAAAATTATATTTGATAATTTCACAGTGAAAATTATCAAAATATAATTTCACACTTTTCAATGACGAAACTACTTTTTAAAGATTTTCTCCATGTGGTACCTCAATTTTATTTTTGCTGACAATTCTGACAATGTCAGGATGTTTAAAGAAAAGCAAAGCTGAAATTGATAATTAACTTAAATGTCAAAAGTAATAAAAAGAAGAAAACTTACTTCTATTCATTCAAATTCCAATCACCAAATTTCGTCTCTAAATTTTTTGTTTCATTTTACAGTCTGAAAAGTACATTTCTTCCACATGCAAAACTGCTCTTGATGACATTTGGGCATATTTATGTATCCTACGAGCAATAACTGCCGTATGCTTTATGAAAACTTGAAGAGCAATGACAGCCATCCCCGTAGAATAAGTAAACAACCCAGCGTTCCTGATCCAGCCTTTGAAGTTTTCCATTTTCCTTGCTGCTTTTTGAATGATTTCACATCTGTCAACACTTATTTTTTGTCTGTTACAATCCTCAAATAAGTTTTCTTTCTTTTAAAAAGGTGTATGACTAACAAATCCAAATGATATCCCTCTGAATCAAACACAATTATTTTCCTCCCGTGAAATACACAACTTTAAAAAATGGCTGCCGCTTACATTTAACAAAGCCAGGTCTAATATAAATTCGCAGTAAGTAACGGAAATATGGATGGATGGTTGGACTTTTTCTCCTACAACAATTGTTTGTTTTTATCATTAAAACAAGCGATCATTCATATTTTTTTAATAAAATGAATAATATCACAGTCATTTAACGTTGATTGTCGAACTAATTTTTCAGCTCAAGAATTCTTGTATTTAATGAGAAATTCCGACTAACTGGGGCTCTCAATGGGGAAAACAGATTTTAATGTTGACGTTAATATTATTAAAATTTCGTTTTAACTTGTTTTTAAGCATAAAATAAAAAGAAAATTTGTGTGTTTGTTGTGTAAGATGTAATTTTATTTCATCTCGTGAACTTTAAAAACAGTATTCTCACTCGTGGCTACACCACTGGTGAGAATACTGTTTTTAAAGCCCACTCGATGAAATAAAATTTCATCTTACACACAAACAAACAAAATATCCTCTATATATAAACAATGTATGAATGGTTATCCAAAAATTCTTGGACTTTTTAAATATCTCTTGAACGTCAGCGTGTACTGTAATGAAACTTTATCAGCATACCTTGTAGAATATTATCAATATATTTTGAAAGGAAAAATTAAATGCGACATTAATAATGGTTTTATATTGCTTTTGAATAAGCACATACACTGTACCCGGCGCATTGTAGAAAAGTGCAGTTAGTCATCGTATAATTTTTGCTAAAAACTAATAATTTACGTAGAAACACGCTGAACATCGAATGTTTCTTGTAGGACGACAAATTTGATATCAGGAATTATTGGTTATTGCTACACAGTCTCTTTGTAAATATTAAACAAACATGTTTTGACTTCAAACAAAGTAGATATTTTATGTTTAAAACGCTAAACACTATAGGTGGTCACAGTATGAATATGAGTATAGTTGCGTTAAAAAGACTGGCAGCTTTTTTAAGAAAATACCAACATTTTTGTCCTGTAAAAATGAGCGCGACTTCCAATAAATAGTTAACTCGTTTTATAATTCAAATTAGACATATTCAGTAAGGATTCCATAGGTTTTAACAAATTTCTTTAATTAAAATATTTTAGTATATCTTTAAGTAAAATTCTTTAAAATTATAGACCTCATTTCCATTAATGTTTATTTGTTTGGGTCGTCAGACCAAAATTTCAGGCCCTAATGTGCTTTTTTGCAAAAACCGAAAGTAGTCAAAACTCCTCGAAGAGGTTACTTCCCTTTAAATGTACACTAACGCCGAAGAATTAAGGGGAGATCACTGCGTATAGTCAAATGACAGGCACATTTATTTTTGTAAAGAAAAAAATAGTTCCCGATTGGTCGAAGATGTCTAATATTGTGTTATTCTAATAGATATACATTCTTATATTAAGCTCTATGATTATTAACATCAGTGTTAAACAACAGGTTTACCGTGAACAAAATATATCGAAATTAATAAGGGTAACAAACCCTAATTTAGAATGACATGGTTTTCTTCAGTCTGTTGTGTTTTTAACTTCACCGTGGTCGAGGGGTTTCCACGCTCGCATTGGACGCGACAGGTCTGGAGTTCCAACCCAATTAAGGCAATTTGTGTCGTGTTTGTTTTTTGTTGTTTTTTATTTTAAGCCAAATAAACATTGAATTGAATATCGGTGTTGCAATTAGTCTTATAGTCATTTTACTATAGTTATAACACTGGAAACAGCATTGGTGACACTATACAAACAAATTGTTTTATAATCTCACAACCTTTACCTATCTGGCATTCTGAGACCCAAACAAACTCAGCGCCTTCTTTGCTTTGATTGTTGATATATTGCTAGAAACGCCAGACGCCGATAGTGTTTACAACTGGAAAACAACGGACACGCAGAAATTAGAAAATCGCGCAATCATAAAATTTTGTTGTAATTTGGGAATGATACCTACAAAAAGATTACAATCAGCAGGCGAGCAGATAAAATAAAATTTCACGATCATTAGTGTTGTAAGTGACATAAGAAATTTATGTATGGACATAACTTTGAGAAGCAGTAACAGTCATTGACTGCGTAACGTTGAAGCACAATTTGTATGTTTTATGACGTTAACGTCAAAATTATTTTGGAGTGCACCGCTGTCGCTGACATGTGTTTATGATAAATTAAATATTCTTGTTATATATGAAGCTACTTACATGATTTTTTTCTTTGTTAGTTTGTTATTTATTCTTCTAAGCATTGTAATAATTTCAAATGAATATCTCAAATATATTTTAAGCAACAAAGAAAGTCCACGAATTTTTGGATAACCCCTCGTATATACACAGACGTCATATTACATGTTAGCCATGTGTTTTAAAGTCATGTCATTAAAACTACTACTAGTAAAAATATCCATAGAACTTTCACCACTATGCTAGACAATGATATAGCTAGTGTTTGTCGATATTTTTGTTTGTGAAATA
The DNA here is from genome assembly GCF_026571515.1 of Ruditapes philippinarum. Taxonomy (NCBI): domain Eukaryota; kingdom Metazoa; phylum Mollusca; class Bivalvia; order Venerida; family Veneridae; genus Ruditapes; species Ruditapes philippinarum. The sequence goes on along the minus strand of NW_026854659.1, from coordinate 24,372 downwards.
TTTTTGTATTCATAATCATAAATGGACATTGTATCAAAAAATAATTGTATTTCTATTTATACAGCAAATGTCTTGGAATAAAACAAGTTATATCTGAAAGGTCATATGTTGAACAGAAACGTCGTCTCAACATCAAAAGTATAACAGGAACTTATAACGTTAGGATAGATAATACTTTATTTAATACAGACAACAATGATAGACATAGGTGTCTTATCACCAGTATGTGCATGCTTCCTAATAGTGAAGTCCTTCTTGCTGATGAATGGAATGAAAGACTGAAGAAATTGAATAGTTTGTATAAGGTAATCAGTCACTGTTATTTAACTGCTAATCCCTATTCTGTATGTTATATAGGCAATGATACAGCTGTTGCTAGTTTAAAAGGCAATACCATACAGTACGTGAATGTGTCAGGTAATATAAAGCTAAGACAATTAATGCAACTTGATCATAAATGTTACGATCTAGCTTGTCACGGTGACACGCTTTATGTTAGCAGTGGAAACACAATTTACAAATATAACAAAGAATGTACACAACAGCAAGTGCTCTATCATTATCCGGACATGATCTACAATCCCTTAATTGCTATAAGTGACAATAGGGAACGACTCTACTTCAAGGCAAATACCGGTCTTACTATAATAGATGTCAAGGGAAATCATTTGTTCAGTTTACAAATTGGCGATTATTACATACGTGATATATGTATTGCTGGTGAAGGTATTGTTCTTGTATTAGATGCAAAAGACATTCTTCATCAGCTGGATTATAATGGTAAAGAGACTGTAGATAGCATGCCATTAAATATTTTAGTTCCGCGTTCAATGTGTTTCGACAGAGAAAGATGTAGACTTATTGTTGGTGGAGTTGGAGACAAGATACATGCTTACAAATGCGAGTTTTTGTCAAGTTAGTTAATAAAATTGTTTTGGTGAACCAAGAACCAAATGAAAAATGCATTGCTACACTACTTTTGTTTATCAAATTAATAAGTTTGTAAGTTGGCTTATTTCTTCCTCGAGTCATTGCTTAATATAATGACGTCGCACTTATTTATCTTGAATGTATTTGTAATTACATTTATATATAACAAAACTTTTTCATAATAAGGGTTGAATAGGTACAAGTTTGAAAGTTCTTAAAATCCTAATCGAGATAATAAACAACATGTCAATCTTGTTAAAGGACTAACGAATGAATTGATATTGACATTGATTTGTATACCATTTAAATTATCAAAATGTTAATACCGTCATTAAAATTGCCTTTTAAAACATAAAACATCAACTACGCCGACTACAGTCGGCCATGACGTTTAGAAGCTACGCGAGACCTCGTATGCCGTCATTCGCGGAAACCGATTAGAGTAGAGCCGTGTACTTTCAATATTTATAATATAAGATAATGTTTTTATTTATTTCCTTTATATTTTTTTTTAACTTAATATATTCATATTGAATACAGAAGTCAGTAAATCACCCTTTTTAAGATCTTTAAAAAATGTTATTTATAAAAAAGTTGGAAGCTCATGGGTTCGTAACGGTCGTAATCACGTGGTCAAACATTTTGGCAATATGGCGGCAAAGTGCTTAATGGTTTACCTGTCGGAAACCTTATAGTTTAAGTTCGTAATAAGATTTTTATTTGTCCATCCTTGGTTTATCAACAGATTATATATAGTTTTTTCAAGGTACGCTTCACTTTACTTCATGGCATGTTCGATGAATGAATACGAGCATGTCAGATTCCGGGCACGATTATTGGTGGACTTTCCCTACGGGTCTGTCTTCAGCGTTCACGTAATATCATACTATATAAACGGGTACGCTGAAGACTTTAAGCTACCATTGTGTATGCTTCTTTGAGACTAAGTCATACATGCACTAAAATGACGTCATAGGGAAATGTTAGCTCTGCTTGATTTTCTTGATTTTCTTTGGGGTATTTCGGCGGGAAGTGTATGAATCATTTTTTTTGTACTTAATTATAAATAGGCGCAACATCTACTTCTCACTCCTAATTATTGTTTTTTTAATATTGTAATAATCACCTATGGATAAAGTACGCATTAATTTCATTTTTATTCATTGATATGTTGATTTATTTATTAACTGTTTGTGGTGTCGGTACTGTTTGAACCCCTTATGGGTCCCCTTTTATTATTGTTTGCATTGTTGACAAACACTGTTGTAAATGTTTAAATCGCGTGTATAAAAGGCGCTGTATTACTGTTTGAAGTCACTCCGCAGCTTGAAAAACTTAAAGCATTACATTTCTTCTTTTAACGCTGATCTAATTCCGGAATACGTATTTTAACTTAACGGTTTTAATAAATTTATATTTACATTGAATTTTTTGATTAATTCTAAGTAAGATAATCTTTTAAAAATACTTTAAACAGATGGTTGTTTTACTTCGGAACTTACGCAAGTTTCAGAAGCAAACGCTCCGAATTTATTAAATAAATTGTTTGTAGAAACGTTGATGATTTACTTTGGTTAATATAATAACTTAGATTGCTTTTAAAATATTTTACAAGGATCTAAATTCTCCTTTAAACATTGCTTAGCCACCGACACCTCATATTTGTTCCGCATTTCTTATGATGAATACTTATAATCTTACACAAGAAGAGAATGTTGATAAGAATGCTTGTTTTATTATAACAACATTTATATGCTGATTAATAAATGTGCAAAATTGAATACCTGGAATAAAATTCGTTAAACTGTCATTCTTAGTTTATTATAAATCAGATTTTAGTTCTTTTGAATATCGTATAACTCCCTTATAATTATTAGCCCACTTGTCGTTGCTATTTGTCAAACTATATAAACTTTACTTTTCGCCGCATGTTCAGGTGAAAGCAGAAATCCCTGAAGATTAAGCCTGATTTCCCGTGTCCGAGAAGGCCAGCACGTACCAATATGTTTCCAACCTTAATTTTCGGAAGGCAATGGTAACATCAATGGCAACAGCAACGACTGACTACATGACTGTAGCAATAGCTCTTTTTCTCCGAAAACGTCGAACTAAAAATACGAAATATGTTTTCCATTTCATTAAAAAATATTCTTACGTACTACAATGTCTTTGAATTATGCTTTATGAAGTTTAAAAATCATATCTCAGCAACCGTAGACACTCAACCATTTCTTTATTCTGCCCTACTTTTGCACATTCCATACCTGATTTCTGTCTAATGTTAGCTCAGGAGGGAAATCATTTCAGGACCAAGAACACAGTTAACAAAGTTGTGTAACTTGATCAACTTTAAAAGATCATGACCTTCTGTTCATGTCAAGGTTGTTTATTATTAGTTAAAGTCACAACGACACCTTATATGTCAGTTGGGGATTTCACAGCTATACTGGTGGAGAAAGACCACATTCGTGTCACAGGCACGAGTATCGGGCCTAGAAAGAAACAGTATGACTAGATTGATGAAAAAACCTGTGTTCACCTTCAATGTGTCAAAAGCTTTAAAAAAGATATAATTGTGAAACATGAGCCCTTTAAATAATACTTGAAGTTAAGAGTTTCATTTTAAGATGAACTCAGGTTTCTTTCACTAATCTGGTCATACCTTTTCTTCCTAGGTCCGATACTCATACCTGTGAATTCAAACCTTGAAACTGTTCAGTGTTATCTTTGTGCAAATGGCATATATGTGACCGAGATAATCATTAGCAATTGTGTATTGTTTCTTTCCAAGTTCAAGGGGGATAGTTATCCTTCTTGAACCTGAAAACAATCTGAACTTTGCAGTTTCTGCTCGAAACATGACGAAATTCAACTTGACCTGCGTATTCCTATGACACATCCCTATATTGAATTCTAGGTGTAACTGTTGAGGTGATAACGAATGGAAACTGATTTTTTTTCAAAGTTAAAGAAGCATAAAATTATCGAACTATAAGCAAATTCGAACTTGACATGCGTAATCCTTTGTCGTATCCATATGTCAAATTTGAGTTAAATGTGTACAACTGGGATATAATGAACGGAAACTGAAAATTTCTTATTATTTTCAAAATTCAAGAGGGATAACTTGGTAAAAAATTCGTCGAATCATGACCAAATTCGAATTTGACTTGCTTATTAATATGAAATATCAATATCTAAAATTTGGATTGAAAGTGAACAACTATTGCGTAGATTAATGGAAAATTAAATTTTTCTTATTTGCTCCAATTTAATGCATCATAATGGGGCAACAGATCATTCAACATTGACCAAATATGAACTTGACCTTGGCATTCCTTAGACGTAATCATATGTTAAATTTAAGTTGAATGTGTATAACTGTTGGGGGGATAATGAACGGAAACTGAAATTTTCTTCAAGGCGCATGGCTTTGTCAAAAATCATCGAACCATGACCAAGTTAGAACTAGACCAGCATTTTCCTATGATATATCCGAATGTCAAATTTGACTTGGATGTGTGCAAGTGTTGCCAAAATAATAAATTGACAAAACGATGATGACGACATTATAGAACAGGGTAAAGTTACAGTATATGCCCCAACCCATAAAATTGAATTGTCCTTTTTATATCCATTACCAATGAAATGCGCATAAAACATTGAATCGCATATATTGTCTTAGATTTAATCTACAGAGGTCTTTCTATCTTATGACACATATGACAGCAAAAAGAAATATTGCTAATATCTCTGTGAATTTTACATTGTTCCCGTTGGTATACATGTATATATTTAAAATTGATGCGTCTATTATAATTGTGCACAGTATTTGAATAACAAGGGCAACATTGTCGCAAAATACGCCCATTAAAGCTTTTGATGGACATGTGGGCAATAAGCTCTGAGTGTCATCTTGACCTAATGAACTGGATAACATTTTATACATTTAATTTTGGTAAACATTTCTATAAAGAATCATAAAATTTCTTCCATGCATGTGCTTTAGACAAAATCAAGATATTTCATCATCTTTAGTGACCTTGATCTTGCCTAAAATACAAGTGCCGCCATGACGATAGTCATTAGAATGACCATTTGTGTTACAATCCCCAATAAATAATGACTCAATAGTTCCTATGAACATCTTCGTTTTTTAATTTCAACTTTGACAGCTTTGACCTTGACCTTAGCTGCTGAGACCTGAATTCTGCGCCTTACACTCTACAAATGGTGAACATTTGTACCAAGTTAATTTGAAATCCCGCTATGCAATAAGAAATTAGGCTGCGGACAGGTCTTATTCAATGACCTCTTTATGTGACCTTGACCTTTGACCTATATCCCTGGTTCATGAGCACGTCATAGCTTCTTATAGAAATGAGCATTTATATGATGTTTCATTACAATCACTTCAAACGTGAAGAAGATATGCTCTGGACAAAATCTAGATATTTCATTATCTTCAGTGACCTTGACCTTGCAAATATTGATCTAACTTACAAGTGTCACATATGTTGTCATGATAAGAACCATTTGTGTTATAATCCCTCAATAAATGATGAAAAGATGGTCCCTATACACTTTGTTCATATTTCTGTTTGATGTTTGACCCATATATTTGATCTTGATCTTAGCAGCTGGGACCTGAATTTTTCGTGCAACACTCCATTGCACAATGATGAACATTTGTGCGAAGTAATATTGAAATCCCTCTATGCATGTAGCAGTTTTGCTCTGAACAAGCATTTTTTAAAGACCTCTATTTGTGACATTGACCTTTGACCTAGAGACCTTATTCATGCTCGCGACAGAGCTTTTCATAGTGGTGAACATTTCTATGAAGTGTCATCAAAATCCCTCTATGCATGAAGGTGATGGATGTGCTCAGGACGAAAAGTGGACACCTCCCACCGCCAGGGGCGTTCCTTTAATATGACCCTTTTTCAAACGTGTTTATGTAAATTCTAGACAAATAAAGCAAAAGCTAATTTAAAGCAAAAACCTATTAATTTGAAATTGATGGTCAAGGTTATAAATGAGTGATGGTCAACTCCAGTCTTGTCCAAATGACTGGAGTAGACAGAGTAATTTCTGAAGACCAAACACCTGTGTGACTAGGCATAAGGTTCGAAATATGGAAATTTTTGACTTATTACTTTCTAAAATAAAAACATTAAACATCAATTGTTATATTGTAAAACATGATAAAAATATATGAAGCTGATTAAATTCATAAAATAGCAACATTACGGGAATTTTACTATAAGTTTCAATTTCATTCTCACCTATAACTGAATTTGCTGATACAATATCATAATATTTGTTATCAGTATATTTCATATATTGTAGTTCCTGCTATTAAACCTGTTGTTTTTTTTTTTCATTTCATCACATTATATTTATTCAATTTCTTAATTTAACAAGTGTTTGATATGCCTAACAGGTTGTAATTCTAATAGGTGTTAAGATAGACTGTAAATGGTTACTGTTAATTGAAAGTTATTGATATTTTGAAGGTTTTTAAATCACGTTTTTTTTTTTTTTTTGGAAGATATAACCCAAATTTTACAAGAAAATTATTCGGAATTCAGAATTTAGAAGTTCCGTAATCCAGAAGTTATAATTACAAAGAAAACTGAAGGAAAAATTTTCATACGATGAAAATGTTCTAATTTAAGAAGTTTCCGTATTTTTAGAAGTTCCGGAAGTCAGAAGTTTGAAGACAATCCATTTAGAAATAAAAATATAATGGCCAATGTTTTTGTACGGAAACAGGAACGGACCACATGACTATTGCAATACCTAAAGTTTTCTTTAAAATAGTCAAATTAAAAGCCTTAAACCTACTATTCCTCACAAAACAGGTCCAAAGTTATTAAATATGCATAGCAGTCATATTTGCAGTTTCTGAGAGATAACTGTGACATTTTCCACAATTATAAACATCCCTATTATCACAACAGTTAACATGTAGCTTACAGGACAGCTTGATGCAGAACTTACTACAAAAAATGTAATTTTTAAACCTTATTACTGAGATTTGTTCTTTTCTTTTGTCTCTTTCAATAATCATAATATTTCTATGATATATTGAACAGCAATCGACTACAGGATATAAAAATTACCAACAGCGACTCTGCCCGTAACAATAGGATCTACTTGCAACCAGTTTACACGTCTATTCATAATCTAAGTCAATATTTACAAAATAAAACGTTGCAACGGTTAAGAATTATAGCATGGTAAACATCGTAGACAAGACATGTATAAATCACCTAGTTCCATATAAATTTACAGGCCTGCGGTGAAATTTTATTTTTTTATGACATTTTATTTCAAGAAGGCAATCAGTAAAACCTACGAGGGCTGTTCGAAAAGTAATAGGACTAAGAGTCTTGCATCTTCATATTTCAATCAATTTAGAATATTTTATATGAACAGCGATCGTAAAATGTTTGTTTTTATATTATTAAAGCATAAGTTAATCAATGTTTTGTACTTAACGCACTAAATATCTAACACTTTGGGTTTTTTTAAAGACAATTTTTAACGTTTATTCCTCTTGGTTGCCATGGCAAAGAGAGTTCTGCATGAAATTAAATTCTTTGAACAATTTTTAAAGGTGACCACCAAAGAAAATTTCGGAACTCGTCCTCTAATTGATTACATGCTACATAGACTCTATCAATTAAAGGTACAGTATGGGATTTTCTGCATCTACCCAACTTTTTTTTCTAGCCGATGAGAGAACATTCTTAAACGTAACATAGCTATTCTAAACTTATTAATATCAACAATATCTAAATATCTACTAAAACTAAAGTTCACTGTATACAAATCATTTGCGTAGGTATCTTTACACCCATTAATTTAAAAGTTTTACAAAAATGCAAAAATGTTCGTTCTACCTGTTTATCTTTGTAAAAGTCCGCGACTTCTGAGGAATAACACAAACTTGATAAAATCAACTGATCAAAAAGATTTAAATGGTGTTTTATAGAAAGATCTGTAAATTTATACACATATATATTCATTTTTTATGTTCCTTTTAAGGCTTGTTCTGATAACATTATATCTTGTTCTCTAAATGGACCACCTGTGATAAACAAAGTTACTTAGTATTGAAATATTGAAATAGTGATACTATATCGATGAGACTGTCTTTGTACATAAATTCTAAATTTCGAAGCAACAATCCAATTTTTCAAAATATCATTACTTTTGTCATATCAACATTTACTGTAAGCTTCCATCTATCACAATATTGAGATAAGATTTCCAAGGCATCTTGTTTTACCTTCAGCCGTTTTAGAGTAAATAGTCCGCATACAGTAATAAACATATTTTAAAAATACCAGTATCTATGCCCTCGACTCCTTTAGCTAAAAACACATCTTCAAGATCATTCAGAAACATGCTAAACAAAAAACGGGAACAAGCTCTCACCCTTTCTTACTCCTGAATTACATGTAAAAGCTTCACTAATATTATCAAAATGTTTAGCTCTGTATAACTTTGAGAATATTACCAGTCACTCCATATTTAATTAACTTGTACCTCAGTACAAACCAATAGTTTTTTTTTTAAATCAACAAAGGCTACATTAATTTGCTTTTCATTTTTGTTCAAACAATGTGAAATAAGAGCATTTAAAATAAAAACATTATCAACGGTACACATATTGTTTCCAAAACCGGCCTGGGCCTCTACATAAACACCATAAGATTCAGACCAGTTATTCAATATTCTCGTAAATAATTTTTCCAAGAGAACTTAACAATGCAAGACCTCTATAGTTTGATCGCTGATCAACTTCAGCACCTTTATGTATTGGTATTATATAACATTCACTTCATACATTCGGAAAATGTCCTTATTTCAAACAAGCATCGAACAAATAATGCAAATATTGTAACGGATCATCAACTCCATAAATAATTGAGCCGTGTCACGACAAAACCAACATAATGGGTTTGCGACCAGCATGGATCTAGACCAGCCGCGCATCCGCGCAGTCTGATCCATGTTGTTCGCTTACCAACCCTATTACAAGTAGAGAAACTGAAAGCGAACAGCATGGATCCTGATAAGACTGCGCGGATGCGCAGGCTGGTCTGGATCCATGCTGGTCGCAAACCCATTATGTTGGTTTTGTCGTGACACGGCTCAATTAATTCGTTCGCATACAAATCCGGTCCAACGCTTTATTGCCCTTCAAATGTTTAACTTGTTTATATAGTTCAACAATAGTTATATCTATGTTCATTTCATCAAAAATAGCTTGTATATTAACATTCAAGAAATTCTCGTCGAAACGTTAGACAACTCCATCAGCATGGTAAAGAACATCTTCAGGCTAATCTAAGCTTTAAAATAGTCAACAAAAGTATCTAATTTAGGTTGTTTAGGGTCATTTTTACAAACGGTATCTTTCAGCATTTGCCAATATAGACTTGCATTTTTATCTTTAGCATTTAAAAAGTTTATCAGTTCTTTCTCTTCGAGATAAATATATTTTTTGCTTCTAAAAAGTTTTGTATCTTTTTGCCTGGCCTCAGACAAGTTTTTTAAGCTCACCTGGGCTTGCTCAGGGTGAGTTTTTAGGATCGTTGAGTGTCCGTCGTCCGTCGAATGTCGTCCATCGTCTGTCGTCCGTCCACATTTGTTCATGAACATTTTAGCGGTCACATTTTTGCCTCAATCATCATCAAACTTTGTTAGGATGCTTGTCTAGGTAATTGATCGGATGGGTTCGAACATGGGTCATCTCGAATCAAAGGAGCTAACAATAGAAAAACTTGTTAACACTATAGTGGCTACTGTTTTTATCCAATTTCCTGGAAATTTGTCTGAAAGTTTGTTTTAATGATTTATCGAATATGGGTCACCTAGGGTAAAAAACTAGGCCACACCGCCCAAATATGGAAAAACATTTTTAACACTCTAGTGGTCATTTGTTTTACTCAATCGTCATCAAACTTGGTCAGGATGCTTGTCTAGGTAATTGCTCAGGTCAAATATGTGTCATCTTGAATAAAAAGCTAGGTCTCAGCAGCTAAAAATCTTGTTAACTCTCTAGTGGCTACTGTTTTGATCCAACTATCCTTGAAATTTGTCTGAATATTTTGATGGTTTCTAGATCAAGTTCTAATATGGGTCACCTGGGATAAAAAACTGGACAGTCCGCCATAATATGGGAAAAATATTGTTAACCCTCTATTCGTCACATGTTTGAATCAATCATCATCAAACTTTGTCAGGATGCTTGTCTAGATAATTGCTCGGATGAGTTTGAACATGGGTCATCTCGGATGAAAAACTAGGTCACAGGAGCTAAAAATAGAAAAATCTTGTTCACACTCTAGTGGCTATTTTTTATCCAAATATCCTGGAAATAAGTATGTAAGTTTGACTTGATGATTTCTAAATCATGTTCGAATATGGGTCACCTGGGGTCAAAAACTAGGTCACACTGCCCAAATATGGAAAAACCTTGTTAACATTATAGTCACATTTTTGACTCAACTGTCATGACACTTGGTCAGGATGCTTGTCTAGGTGCTCGGATGAGTTCGATGGGTCAAATGAGCGTTCTAGGGCCATCTTGGCCCTCTTGTTCTAAATTTTCATCAGCTTCTTTATATTTAAATCTGTTTTGACAGACATAAAAATCATTCTTAGCAGTTTTACATTCCACGTCATACCATGAATTATCATTTTTCTGCTTTTTCGCTTGAAACGTGTTATAACATAATACTGAAATAGTTAACTATCTGTCTGCAATGTAAGAAAATTATGTCTATTGTAACATTCTCATGGAAAGAATAATTATGTTGAGTTTCATTGCATTGATCGTAGAATTAAATTTTATGTCTTTACTAGGATAACAGTACTTTCCATGACGGTTTTATATTATATATAAATCTAAGTTTTCGAATAGTGTGTTGCTACAGACAAAATGCTTTTGGGCTTTTTCCTTTTTTTCTTCATATAAGGTGACATAACCTTATCTAATTGGACATCTATACCGCTTGTCTTAAATGATTATTTTGTTTAAGAGAAAACAGACCAAGTCTGATACACAGGGTCATCTACACCGTTTGTATTTGATATTCTTAAATAAAACAATGTCCTTATCAGGCACAATAGACTATATTTATTTTATATGTTAAGAGAAGAATTGGCCTTAGAAAGTTTATTTCTTTTACTGTAACAGTAGAATAAAAGAAACAATTTTGGATTGAAAAGTATTCCATGTTATACAGATACATTGAAGAATAAACAAAATTGGTATCCTTAAAAAGTCCAAGTATCAGATTTTTCAGTTTTGTATAACAATGTCTATTTTTTGTAAGGAAGCTATATTATTGTATGACGATGTCTATATTGGACCCTAAATTAAATATAAGAACAAATACAAGTAAAATAGCTACAATTTATGAAGTACCGAACGTTCCGGCGATTGCGGAAGTCTCTCCTTATTTTCCTCTTTAACCACTGTGAATTTTAAAAGTTGTTTGTACAAATTGTAAAATGTTTAATTATAATTAATTCATATGTTAACAGGACGCAGATTTTGATACCGTAATAATATATAATGACGGAAAATTGGTATGTTAAGATAATGCGTGATCAGGAAAAAAATATGATATGATGTGCAGTTAAATTTAGTTCAAGGGCAAGTAAAACAGTTCTTACTTCTATAGCAAATCATAATGGATTGCGTAAATTTTGAATTCGATAATTTTTATTTTTTAAAGGATACCTAATGAATCATCTTTTCATTATCTCCTTTACATGTGCTATATAATACATTAAATATCACGACAAATATATTCACTCATTGATGTCAAACAACCGTATTGTGCTACATTACCAGTTTCCAGTAACAATTTTTAAATTGATGTCGTTCTTATTGGAATCATAAAGAAAGATTTCTTATGAAAAAGATTTTGAATCATAAAGAAAGATTTCTTATGAAAAAGATTTTATAAAGAAAGATTTCTTATGAAAAAGATTTTCTTATTATACAAAAATGTACAACCACTTTTACATGGTAAATCCACGGATTAGCAACACGTACAGAGGGAAATACTGAAAAACACTGAAAATCCGGAGATATAAATCGTAAGTAACTTTTTCGTAAAAATACAATTGTTACAATTGACAAAATAATCAATTGGGTAAATGACCTTGCAAAATGGGACTCTGTAAGATGTACGTGTTCCTAAATGAACATGTCGAACATGTCGTGTTTCGGTAAGTGAACTCTAACACCAGTCTATCTACGCAGTCAGTAGGCAATTATATTTTATGGATTCTTGATTAATATATAAAGATATGTAAAAATAGAAACATCATTGATCATATTATATTGGACACTTATTGGACATCATGAACTATGAGTACCTGATATGTCCGGATATTTTGGTGTGTTTTCAGTATTTTCTTGTGCATGAGAGATCTAAACGCAGTGTGAAGTGGGTTTTTCTTAATATCTTTAATATCTCAGAAAATAACTAGAAAGATAAATAACTATCCTGTATATTTTAGTTTAGAACTATACTTTAAATTTATTTGATAATGGTAAGACGTATTACTGTAACCCAATTTATATTCGCGAATACAAATTTTCGCGTTTTTCCGAGGTCGGACATATTCGCGAATATTAATTTCCGCGTTTTCTTGATTTCCGAAAAAAAATATTCGCGGATTGGAAAGTCCGATGGGGCCGTAAAATTCATTAGCCGACTATTAAGCTTCAATAATTGAGGTCATTATTGGTGTCTTAAATGGGATTAACAATACGCTAGCCTTATATTGTATTGGTAAGTGAATAGTGATCACGGAACGTGATTGACAATGGGCCTCCTAGTATTTCATAAACTGTATTAAAATGTGGATGTTTATTTTGATTGCTATATTGACAGGGAGTTCTTTTGATATGAATTCATAACATTGTAGTAGTTTACTTAGTTTGTGTTTTTATTGCTTTATGGCAATATCCATAACAATTAATTACTTCCTAAAAGGTGCCCGTAAAATTCGAATATATCCGGTCAAGTAGCTTAGCATGAACAACGTCTAAAATAAAAATTACTCTCCAATTTATTCGCGAAATCGTGCGGACTTATTCGCGCAAACAAATATTCGCGCTTCGTGGCCATCCGCGAATAAAGTGAATATTAATTGGTCGCGAATATTCGTTGGGTTACAGTATACACATTTTATTTAAGAACCATACTTAAAATTTAAATTTAGAATGGCAAGAACTATCCTTTACATTTTAGTTTAGAGTTTCAGTTGGTTACTTTAAAATTACCAATTGAAATTCTCCTTGTATGTAAATTTTATAGAAAGTGAGATTGATTTTAGAGGGTCTTCGTAATCCAAGCTATTTTTTAAGAATTTTCAGCGTACACGTTGTTCATAAGTCAAGTCGGTTCGCCGCCTTGTAAATGTTATGTTTTGTGTTCACATAAGAATTTGTTAATCATATGCTTTCAATTTACACATGGGTGTATTTTCTTTAAGAAAAAAACTTCTAATTGTAGTTGATATACTAATTTCCTTGTATTTGACAAGCAAATGTTGAAAACTTTGCTATTCGTCTTCATTTACAGGTAGAAACAAGATAGTATTAACATAAGTCTATCATGAAAATGTAACTGACATAATTTGATATTCTTTTTTTGTCATACCTGTAAACATTTGATAGTTACATCATTTTGTTCGGAAAATGATTTCTTTCAATAAGACTGTTACCATTTATATGTCAATCTAAAAGGAAAAGGAATGGATAAAGTTATGTCTCTCTTATATCAATATCTATCCTTGAAAAAGAAATACCATGAAAGATTTTTTATTGAAATCGTATAATAAAGAAATGTGTGTTTTAAAGCAATGTTTATTACTTAAGAAATAAGGTTATTGGCGCCGTCATTTTGACAATCTTTTATTATCGCGAGGCAAACGGGACCGATATAATTAAAGTATGGTAGCGTACGCTGGCACAACAGAAATAAATCTTGATGGACAATTTATTACTCTTATAGCGAATATTATATTTACATACATGCAGGTGTTATATGATTTTGCAAAATTGCGTTGACATCTTTTTCTCCGCAAGTATAAATAAGAATTATAATTATATAGCTACCAATATAAAAATTATCGCATGTTTCGAACATAAAATGGATGCTTTTGGACTGATTAAATTAATATTGAAGAATCTATATTCGCACATTTTAAACATTTTTATCAGATTCAAACTGTAAAGATTTAATTGCTATTTAGTTGAATGATTATCCCCGTTCGACCATTAATAGGCCCAATATTTGTTGGTGCATTGGTTTATCTTATTGCATGAATTGATCTTGAAATATTGTTAGATTATAGCATATGTATTTGTTAAATCTGTTATAGTGTCCAATTACATAACAAAACGACTTAAATGAACCTAGCATTGTTTGGAGTATCGGGCATCACTCGGTCTGAAGTGATGCGACCGGTGCCTAAGTAAATTTATCTTTCGCTATGATTCGACTCTTACACATGTATTTATCGTATATCTAAGAGGTGGGTTTAATGATATCACTTGCACTTTATTATATACGGCCAATACACAAACATAGCTGCGCCTGCTGATTTTTTGAAATCGGTTATTGAGCGATTCATATTTTGTATCAAGCGTTCAATATTATTATTATTTTTGAGCCAAAAAGTTCTTGAGGAAAATGAATTAAGATTATAAGTAAATTTTAGTAATTAATAATTTACATGTAATGTGCGATTGTTTACGGATCTTGCAGTATAAATCACCAAATTTCTATTTCTAACTAAGTAATTGATTTTTGTTGCATATGTTGTCTTCTTCTTGGTTATCAACATGGACTGTAAGTGCCGCTTGCAATTTGTAAATTTCTATCTTCATTTCACAAATATACGGGGAACTTGATGTATGTCTTTTCCCTGAATTCTGAAGAATTTCTGATTATGAAATACAAACAAAAATATTGCTTTGCTTAATACTATTTAACAAATACGTTATAAAATATTGAAAACATAACGCACAAAATAAGAAAAAGTACAAAATCATTTCTCATTTTTCTTGAAATAAATGTTATGCATTTTGAAGCTGTTAGGTCGTACTTAAACAGAAATGTATGTGTTATATTACATGTAAATGTCAAATACGGAAATCCGTATTTATAAAATCGTCTTCATGAAAGTAAAGGTCATTGCATTCTTAAAATGTATACTCGTATTATTGGTTTTAAGTGTTTCAATTTCCGTAGCTTTCAATTGATAGACGGATGATAATGCACTCAAGTGTCATTTCATAATACTTGTATTTCAAACATAATCTATGTCATAGTTAAGTTGACCCCCTAAATAATGACCTCCACTTATTTGATGTCGTTTGTTTTTAAGGAAAGGTTACCATTTTTATAGAATAGCTAAACAATGGAGATTATTAACGGAAAACGTACATTTTTTTTCATTTAAAATCATGACTTTATTTCAAGTCTGAATGATCTTTTTATGCCCCCGCCATGTAATGGCCGGGGCATATAGTGTTACCCTGTTCCGTCCTTCTGTCATTCCGTCCTTTCGTCATTCCGTCATTCTGTCATTCCGTCATCATCAGTTTCCGTTCATTATCTTAGTAACGGTTGCACATATTCAACTCAAATTTGACATATGGATATATCATGAAAAAATACAGGTCAAGTTCGAATTTGGTCATGGTTCGATGACTTTTGGCAGAGTTATGCCCCTTTTACTTTGAAAATAATATGAAATTTTCAGTTTCCGTTCATTATCTCCCCAACCGTACAACACATTCAACTCAAATTTGACATATGGATATGTCATGAAAAAATACAGGTCAAGTTCGAATTTGGTCATGGTTCGATGATTTTTGGTAGAGTTATGCCCCTTTTACTTTGAAAATAATATGGAATTTTGAGTTTCCGTTCATTATCTCCACAACGCTACAACACATTCAACTCAAATTTGACATATGGATATGTCATTAGAAAATACAGGTCAAGTTCGAATTTTGTCATGGTTCGATGATTTTTGGCAGAGTAATGCCCCTTTTCCTTTGAAAATAATATGAAATTTTCAGTTTCCGTTCATTATCTCCCCAACGGTACAACATTTTCAACTCAAATTTGACATATGGATATGTCATGAGAAAATACAGGTTAAGTTTGAATTTGCTTATGGTTCGATGATTTTTGGCAGAGTTATGCTCCTTTTACTTTGAAAATAATATTTCTGTTTATTATCTCCCCAACAGTATAACACATTCAACTCAAATTTA
Organism: Ruditapes philippinarum; assembly: GCF_026571515.1. Taxonomy (NCBI): domain Eukaryota; kingdom Metazoa; phylum Mollusca; class Bivalvia; order Venerida; family Veneridae; genus Ruditapes; species Ruditapes philippinarum. Next base: position 8,108 of record NW_026854659.1, on the reverse strand, counting down.
ACATATGGATATGTTTTTGGAATGCCCAGGCCCAGTTCTAATTTGTTCATTGTTCAATGATTTTTGGCAGAGTAATGCCCCTTTCACTTTGAAATTAATATGAAATTTACAGTTTCTGTTCATTATCTACCCAACAGTGTTACATATTCAACTCAAATTTGACATATGGATATGTCAAAGGAATGGGCAGGTCAAGTTGGAATTTGGTCATGGTTCGATGATTTTTTTGGCAGAGTTATGTCCCTTTCACTTTGAAAATAATATAGATACATCTTAGGAATAAGCAGTTTAAGTTTGAATTTGGTCGTGGTTCAATGATTTTGGACAAACTTATCTTTCTTGAATATTGGAAAAATTTTGAACTTTCAGTTTCAGCACTCATACTTTTGTGGAAATGTATGTAGCCATTATTTTGGCTACAAATATGAAATATGCTGTTTTCAAAAGGTTAAGACTGAATGATTTCAGTGCCTTGAACATTGTATGGAAATGGTTTGTGTTAACATTGAAAAGTTTTAAGGGCTTTGAACTTAAAATGAAAACAATAATTTGTGCAAACAAATTTGGAACTAAATATTATAACATCTGAAATTTTGGCTGCATGCGGGGGCATCCGTGGCATGATGACACATTTCTCCCCAGAGAGAGAGAGAGAGAGGGAGGGAGAGAGAGAGAGAGAGAGAGAGAGAGAGAAAGAGACTTTAAAATCTATTCAAGTCAATATTTTAAGGAAAGCGATAGAAACATGTAAATGAGTCTGTCTCTCAAGCTAGGAATCATGAATTCGAGCCTTATTGGGGTCACAAATACGTTTTTATTTTCAAATTCAATACAAGTGAGTTACAGGAAACGGATTTTTGAGGGGTTTAAATAAGCTTCATAAAATAAATATGCTTCAACTAAGTCATTCTTTACTATGAAGGGGGAACGTTTCCTCTCGAAATCTGACTGGGGTCAATATTTAACATGTTTCAGATAAGGTGGATGCTAATTTCGTCTTAACTCGAATTTCTGAACTAACTATTTTTCAGCAGGAGTATAATTATATACCTAGAAAAGGGGTCTTTGATTATCAAGTATAATGAAAAGGGTGACAGAATTCGACTTCCTTTCTGATAAACGGATGGACACCGATATTATGTTAAAACGCCTTTGATGCGTAATAAGCAACTTTGGAATTATATTGTTAAATATTGTTAAAGATAATTTTTCCATGTGTGATTATGTCAATTAGTTTGTGTTTTATTTTACACAATCAGTATTTGACAGAAAATGGTTCACTTTTACCAAAGAATTATTAGCGAAGAGTCAATACTATTAAATGAAAATGACCCTCGATACTGTTTTTAAGCATGTATGTCTTGAGTGTTTTACATGTTTTTAAATGTTTGCACGTTTTGTGATGATGTTCTGTTCTGTTAAATTGTCGTTAACCGTAGGTAAGTTTTTTTCATTTCTCACTCTTATCGTCTTGTGCGCCCTGTCCCCTTCCTTAACCTTACGCCCTTTGTCCCTTTAAATCCCGTATTGGCCCTATTAAGTTCTTATCATTTCATGTATTTAATATCCCATCCTTTTACTGCCCCTTAGTTTGGTGCCTTCTTGGTGCCCAGCTGGTGCGACTAAAATCTGTCGGGGTTGCGTTCCCTGAACATCGCCTTTCCTTGTTGATATTGTTTCTCTATTTCTAAAGAATGTTGACTCCAGTCAAAACTTAACGACTCATATATACGAAGTTAAAGATGCCCAGTCTAGGAATTGCAAGTGTCCTTCACGTTTATCTCAGATGAAAAGCTCGACGAGAATAGCAATGATAAAATATTTTACTTTATCTCACTTGCAAAAATATTTACGTTCTCTTCAGAAAATCTCACGGGAATCAATGTCAGACGTTACTATAAGATTTGATAATATGACTGGCAGCTAGTGCAGTTGAAGGTCTATAACAGGTTCAGTGGCTTCTGAGCACCCTTTTGGTATCACTTGATAATTTTGGGCGCAGCTTTCTGTGAATATCGCCTTGCCTTGTTTGATCTTTGTTGATCCTCATTTCCTTTACATTCATGACATTACGCAATGTGCTCCAAGATTTGTATGAATAACCAAGTTATCCATACACTGAATATATATATATATATATATATTGATAAATATTCAAATGTGGAACATCAAGCATATACATACATGGTGTAGTTGGATATCCTGAAATTTAAAAACGTCTAAAAATATTATTGAATATTTTATTTGTAATATAACACAAATCTTATATCAAAAGTGAAAAATATAAAGAGTAAGCTTGTCTTCATTTGATTTGAAAACAAATGTGGTGTACTTATCATTATCACCTGAGTAATGAATAGCATTGGTAAAATAACAGTGTCGATTAATGTCAATAAGTGCATATCATTACTTATTGAGGATTGAATACCGCTGAAACCGGTGCTAATATTAGTGATACTGCATCTTTCCATTATATCTAAAGAAGAGTCTCAAGCAAACCATAAAAACAACAAGAGCACAAAATGTAAATCTAAATCTAAATGTTATTCAGCCTTGGTAAAAGGTGCATTTAGGACGTAGGTCAATTGTAAGGTCAAGGTCATACTTAAGTCGAAGATAATTTACGACTTATGTTGCTTCAAACAAAAGCAGTTTCCATAAGTTGATCTATTAAATGGAAGGGGTCAATATTCTACAGGTTTCTAAAGGAGGGGCCATTTTTTTTTAAAGAAAATCAGTTCTTTACAAAAAAGAGTCATTCTTCTATAGATTCTTGACCGGGTCTATGTGGTCATATACGTTATACAACCAACATAAACTACGCACAAACCAAACTCAAGATGTTCATGGATACAGAGTTGAGATTGGTAGTGCTTATTAGTTAAAGTCACAAACATTTATAGCCTGTGACCGTATTTTTTATGTGAATTACAAAAATGATTCGTTAATTTTTAAAAATGATGTAAACTATAATATCACAGCCAAACTTATTCAGTTTTCGTTTTACGCATAAGCGCAAGTCTACGTTAAATGTTGGAGAATGAAATCTAATGTTGTTATTCATTTTTTAAAGTTTGTCCAGACAACTTCTCCTATACAACTAATGCAATTTCAATGAAACTTTACAGGATTAATTTAAATGACAAGTCCTTGAGCATATCGTATGGGTTTTCCAGTTAAATGATTTTTGGCCGAGTTATGGCCCTTTAATAATTTTTTTTATTTATTTTTTAGTGTTGTCAGATACAAAAAAGCTTTTCAGGACTACTCCTCAGAAACTACTGAAGCAATTTCATCAAAACTAAAGGGGAATGATCAATACAGTGTCTTCTTGTGCATCCTATCAACATTTTTTGGTTCATGGATTTTTGTCACTTTTATAATCTATTCCATTTCCAAAAGATGATACTTAAAAAAAAATTTTTTGTGTTATTTTCTCAAACTATTCTGTAAAAAAATAAATCGTTTATAAAGAGATTGCAACAATTGCAATCCCTGAAGTGAAGAACACGATATGTTCTTACAGCTGCCACATGGCACTTGACACTTGCTGTTTTTGAAGTATTGAAATCTTTAGAACGTGTAATCCCTTTAAAGAATCAACAACATTTGATTGGGCCTGTGCATGACGGATAATGAAACAGTGCAACACTCCTCAGGCATCAGCATAAGTGGAGCTCATTTTCCAACACTTAACGTGTTTGAAATGAATGACCAAGAAGGACCAGAAAATCATAATCATATATAAATTATAATTTTTGATATTTATAAATTACTGGCTAAAACTCCAGATCAGAGTTTTTTTAAATTGGATAAATCTCAATCTTCAAACATTGAGCTTGGCCAAAATAAAATTAACAAGAAAAATTAAGGTAACACCTTTTTTTTAAATACTTTTCGTTACTCGATATTGGAAACCATATATCTTATCCTTCACTCAGTGAAGCCGATGATATTATATGTTATTTTGGCAGGTAATATATCCACATATATCACTCCAACACCAAATAATTATTTTATTACCCTTCCCCTGTCGATTTAAGACGATTTTGATATAAATCATTGCTACTTCTTATGACACGTCGTAATAAGATTCCCTTTTGATACCCCTTCACCACAACATGACGTCACATAAATACATGACGTATGTTCTTTCGAACCTAACGAATGTAAACAAGAGAAAAGGAGTAGTCTGTTGAACGCACTTTTTTGGAATAAATATCAAGCTTTCACAAGGTCATATTGGATTTCAATACTGATAAGAATATGTTTCATTACTCTATTTTGGTAAATATTAATCATTTGACAGTTAAAAAGTGCTTGTAAATCGGAATTTACATCGCGTAAAATCAAACCGTACGCGCATCGCAACAGCGCATGTTGTTTACAACATGGGGTACCTAACGGGGAAATTTAGTGTGTATATTACCCGTCTGGCTCGGTAATATCAATTTCTTTCGGGTGACCAATATCCAATCAAAAAGGAGGAAAAAATCTGGAAGGGTAATAAATATATTGAGTGAAGCTGATGATATACTAACAAACAAGAATTTAAAATAAAAACAACAAATACACAAAACAGTCGTAAGGAAGGTATATAAGGATTTGTCTTTGAAAATTTCAGACCTATTCATTGCTGCTGATTCTGCTGATTCAGTAATCTTTGTATCAAAAATTTTTGAAAACAGAACAACATGCCTATTCTTGGCCAGATAAATTAGAGATTCATAACCTCTATATATGTGCACAGATATATAATATTGCTGTGAAATCTTAATACTAGTATCTATTTAGTATTTAGTAATACAAGTATCTATTTAGTTCTTATCATAAAATATTGTTACAGTATGAAGCACGTATTTATACTTATATTGTTTTATTTTCTTTCTACACAGACTAAATTTTTGTATGCCTGACAATTAATAAAACAAAGAACACCATGAAGAAAAAACAATAAAGAAAGAAACAATGGAGATGCCATCGGTAAAGTTTATTGTCTGTTGAAAAGTTGTCTTAAAAATCAATATTTCTAGTTCTCAAATTAGATAGAGAATCATAGGTATAAATGGTTCACTATTGTATCTTACATCTTATATGAAATATTTATCTATAATTCTATTATTACAATATATCGTCATAAAAATTATTGTCATATATCTATACTAAATTCTTTTAATTAAAGCGGGTCAAATTTCAAAATTATCATAACAACCATATATCAGTTCTGTCATTTTATATATATTTTCTGAAAAAGAAAGGAAATCGACTTAAACTAAATCATCACGCGTGAAAAGACGCACACACTTTCAAGCATAAATTTCAAGTTCATTCACTTAACATTTATTTCAAATAACGTTACAGAGCAGTGATATAACTAGAGGGCATGAACACTACCTGATGCATATACTGTTTTTGGAACAAGCTTCGCCCATCGTATTAAAGGCCATTTTGAAAAGGGAAGAGGAAAAACTTGGAAAAAATATAAGTATTGTGTTGAATGATAATAGACATACATTTAAAGCACGGTACGGAACAGAGTTTCTACAATTATTTCAAGACGAGAATGTCAATTACGACATTGATACGTGGGACACTCATCAATTATGTGCTGTAACATTAGTTTTGTTTGAATCAGGTCTAACTGATCCAGAAGTTAAATCTACTCAATGTATATATGATCAGAGAAAAGATATTGAAAATTACGTAGAATGTGCCTCTCTAACATACAATACCTACAAGGAGAAACAATTTCTATTGAAAGAACAATTACACGAGTTGATAACGATTATAGACTGCAATTCTGGTTATAATTGTAAACGTATGATGGTTTCATTTGAAACAAAAGTCTTGCAATTAAGCGAACAACAGATAGGCAAACTAACACGTGCAAATGATTTTAAAACTCATCTTAAAATTGCAGTTGAGGTAGATGTCGTAACAGAGAATGATATTACTGGCGAAGGGAACGATCTTAAGCAGAATACAAATGGTAAGTTTTATGTTACAGTACGGATTTAAATCCCGTATTGGCCCTATTAAGTTCTTATCATTTCATGTATTTAATATCCAATCCTTTTACTGCCCTTTAGTTTGGTGCCTGCTTGGTGCCCAGCTGGTGTGACTAAAATTTGTCGGGGTTGCGTTCCCTGAACATCGCCTTTCCTTGTTGATATTATTTCTCTATTTCTAAAGAATGTTGACTCGACAGTCAAAACTTTACGACTCATATATACGAAGATAAAGATGCCCAGTCTAGGAATTGCAAGTGTCCTTCACGTTAATCTCAGATGAAAAGCTCGACGAGAATAGCAATGATAAAACATTTAGTAATCTCACTTGCAAAAATATTGTCGTTCTCTTCAGAAAATCTCACGGAATCAATGTCAGACGTTACTATAAAGATTTGATAATATGACTGGCAGCTAGTGCAGTTAAAGGTCTTTAACAGGTTCAGTGGCTTCTGAGTGCCCTTTTGGGTATCACTTGATAATGTTGGGGGCAGCTTTTGTGAATATCGCCTTTTCTTGTTTGATCTTTGTTGAACCTCATTTCCTTTACATTCATGACATTACGCAATGTGCTCCAAGATTTGTATGAATAACCAAGTTATCCATACACTGAATATATATATATATATATATATATTGATAAATATTCAAATGTGGAACATCAAGCATATACATACATGGTGTAGTTGGATATCCTGAAATTTAAAAACGTCTAAAAATATTATTGAATATTTTATTTGTAATATAACACAAATCTTATATCAAAAGTGAAAAATATAAAGAGTAAGCTTGTCTTCATTTGATTTTGAAAACAAATGTGGTGTACTTATCATTATCACCTGAGTAATGAATAGCATTGGTAAAATAACAGTGTCGGTTAATGTCAATAAGTGCATATCATTACTTATTGAGGATTGAATACCGCTGAAACCGGTGCTTACATTAGTGATACTGCACCTTACCATTATATCTAAAGAAAAATCTCAAGCAAACCATAAAAACAACAAGAGCACAAAATGTAAATCTAAATCGAAATGTAATTCAGCCTTGGTAAAAGGTGCATATAGGACGTAGGTCAATTGTAAGGTCAAGGACATACTTAAGTCGAAGATAATTTACGACTTATGTTGCTTCAAACGAAAGTAGTTTCCATTATTTGATCTATTAGATGGAAGGGGTAAATATTCTACAGGTTTCTTAAGGCTGTGCATTTTTAAAGAAAATCAGTTCTTTACAAAAAAGAGTCATTCTTCTATAGATTCTTGACCGGGTCTATGTGGTCATATACGTTATACAACCAACATAAAAACTACGCACAAACCAAAACTCAAGATGTTCATGGATACAGAGTTGAGATTGGAAGTGCTTATAAGTTAAAGTCACAAAAATTTATAGCCTGTGACCGTATTTTTATGTGAATTACAGAAATGAATCGTTATTTTTGAAAAATGATTAAAACTATAATATCACAGCCAAACTTATTCAGTTTTCGTTTTACGCATAAGCGCAAGTCTACGTTAAATGTTGGAGAATGAAATCTAATGTTGTTATTCATTTTTTAAAGTTTGTCCAGACAACTTCTCCTATACAACTAATGCAATTTCAATGAAACTTTACAGGATTAATTTAAATGACAAGTCCTTGAGCATATCGTATGGGTTTCCAGTTAAATGATTTTTGGCCGAGTTATGGCCCTTTAATAATTTTTTTTATTTATTTTTTAGTGTTGTCAGATACAAAAAAGCTTTTCAGGACTACTCCTCAGAAACTACTGAAGCAATTTCATCAAAACTAAAGGGGAATGATCAATACAGTGTCTTCTTGTGCATCCTATCAACATTTTTTGGTTCATGGATTTTTGTCACTTTTATAATCTATTCCATTTCCAAAAGATGATACTTAAAAAAAAAATTTTTGTGTTATTTTCTCAAACTATTCTGTAAAAAAATAAATCGTTTATAAAGAGATTGCAACAATTGCAATCCCTGAAGTGAAGAACACGATATGTTCTTACAGCTGCCACATGGCACTTGACACTTGCTGTTTTTGAAGTATTGAAATCTTTAGAACGTGTAATCCCTTTAAAGAATCAACAACATT